>NW_007384193.1:0-4147 GCF_000475195.1 Diaphorina citri | reverse complement strand
GAAGCAGACTCCCAACTAAATTATGCAATGCATGATTGCATTGCTAGACACTTAAGCAAAGTGAGATCCAAGTGTTAATTGACGATTTTGCATTTGGTTAGTTTCTGTTTTACACGATAAAACTCTCGAACTGTTTGTCCAAATTTGAAGAAATTCGGTAGTTAAATTGACATTTGCTTGACGAAAATTTTGCGCTGCCACTGCGCGCTGGTTAGTTTTTGATCCTTTTTGGGGGTCCGTGGGAAAATAATAATGAGGTGTACACTTTGGTAAGTTATTTCAAAATTACTTTAGTTTCAATCTCATCTTAAACAGAGTTTGATTCACCTCTGTTATGTATTAGGCATGAGTCCTTGATACAACCCACCTCAGTAGTGCAGTGGTTAAGCACCGTGCGGTAAGTCTTTGGACGTCGGATCTTACACTCGTATTTATGAACAAGAATGATCGTTCTTAGATCAATCTCAAGTCAAAATTGACCAATCAAATGCCTTGAGACTATGCTTAGCACGAACTTAAGAGCCAGCATTTTGTTCATAAATATGGGTACTGGAAGCAGCCAATCAGAGACATTTCTCAGGTAAGTTTACAAGTGTTAGCCAATCAAAGACATTTCTTCTGTAAGTCAATAGTAGATATGAATCTAATAATAATAGTATGTAAAAATACGAAAGGCAAAATCCTCACAATTTCGTGTTTCTTATGCCAAAATTGATCGTTTTCTGATCATAATTACGGTTTTGATCAGTGAAGTCAGGTACACTTATTTCTAAACAAAATTTGCCTCAATTCGTCCATTTGCAAAGCCTACTCGAATCCGCCGAATCATGGGAAGCGATTACCGACTTCAAATTTGGCTTTTTCAAGACATTTTGCATAGGAATACATCAAAATATCGACATGTTTGAGTAAATGAAACTACCCCATTATAATGACTAATATTAGTTTGCTCATAAATCAAAAACTGCTGATAACTATTCTTAGAAGTGTCTATTCGTTTACTTTCTTATCTGAAGATTTATTTTTAGGCATGCTAGGGTATAGGGTACCTTTTTCTATAAAGGGTACTCGAGTGTAAAAGTGCCGACCATGTAATCAACAAGCGACACCAATGTAAAGAACAGAAGATTCTGAACAAACATTGAGGGATTGAAGTGTGCATGCTGAACAAATACTTTAGTTTCAATCTCATCTTAAACAGAGTTTGATTCACCTCTGTTATGTATTAGGCATGAGTCCTTGATACAACCTACCTCAGTACCTCAGTAGTGCAGTGGTTAGCACCGTGCGGTAAGTCTTTGGACGTCGGATCTTACTGTTCCGTAACGCAACTAGTGTGACATGTTTTTCACCTGACATATTCCTGAACACTATGACCGCAACTAGTAAACTCTTCGGATCTTACTGTTCCGTAACGCAACTAGTGTGACATGTTTTTCACCTGACATATTCCTGAACACTATGACCGCAACTAGTAAACTCCGGTCCTTATCAGGGATATCTCTTTTATTCCTCTGGGATTTCAGAGAGCGTTTTTGTGTTTGCTGTCTCTCTGGTTTTTGATTGAATTTTAAATTCGTTTCCAACCCCTTTTCTATTACCAGCTCCTTCTACTCTACCTCCTGTGGTGTCTAGGTATCCTACAATCCTACATCAGGGATATCTCTTTTATTCCTCTGGGATTTCAGAGAGCGTTTTTGTGTTTGCTGTCTCTCTGGTTTTTGATTGAATTTTAAATTCATTTCCAACCCCTTTTCTATTACCAGCTCCTTCTACTCTACCTCCTGTGGTGTCTAGGTATCCTACAATCCTACTAGGTACCTGAGCTGTCTTATCCATCTTCCTGTCTGTAGCCGAATAGAGTTTTGGTATTATTGTGTATACTGTGTAGTTTGGGACAATCCTACTACCTGAGCTGTCTTATCCATCTTCCTGTCTGTAGCCGAATAGAGTTTTGGTATTATTGTGTATACTGTGTAGTTTGGTTATAGAATGTTCATACTTTTCACTATCATTTTACCATTCGGTTTTGACCTAGAATGGTGAAAGCTCATGGAATCAATTTAAAAATTTACCAATCGGGAAATGAGTGGAAATATCCGTCTTTTTTTGTGAGTGGCAAAGAGTCAAATGAGATATAGCTTCAAGTGGGTATTTCACAATTAAATCTGATTTCTGGTTTAAAATCAATATTTTATCCATTATTTCACCAAAAAAATCGCAAAACACGGAAGCACAAAAATAACGCACCAACGCGGAAATTTTCCAAACGAGGAGTCCGAATTCAAACCCTTCTTTCCACAATTTTTCCTTTTTTTGTGAGTGGCAAAGAGTCAAATGAGATATAGCTTCAAGTGGGTATTTCACAATTAAATCTGATTTCTGGTTTAAAATCAAATGAATTCCTGCTTGACATTGGAATAATGGCTCCAGAGTTCCGAGCGCCGAAGGTTGGTTCGATTCTTTTCTTCATTTTGTTATGAATTCCTGCTTGACATTGGAATAATGGCTCCAGAGTTCCGAGCGCCGAAGGTTGGTTCGATTCTTTTCTTCATTTTGTTCTAGACTAGACCAAATACATACCAACCAATGCAATGTGTAGAAAACATAAAGAGTTCCCTAGGCATTCTAAACAATCCAAACTTTTCTTTCAACATAATCGAATTGTATTGTTCTATTCGGTCTTATTATTTTTATTTTTTGAAGACCAGCATAATTTCACCGATAGCTTACAGTGGTGTTTTGATTGAAACCTCAACTTACTGTTGTAGTTTAGTTAGGTTGGTATATCCAATAATTTTACTATCTGATATGCAATGTCACTATCATCACTTTGACCTAATGACCGGCAAGGAGAGTTTTGGACTTTTGGATCACACGGTATTGGTTCTATTGTTTGTTTACAATAATATTTTTGGTTATCAGGATCATCACAAGGGGGCGTGAGTCCGTGAGATGAGATTTTTCTCCTGTCATTTTTTGACCCTAGACGAGACGGCTAGAGAGGCTTTGTAAGTTTTGACCTCTGTTGAAAATGTTGATGTATAAACTGAGGTTGTGACGACCTGACGACTTATAGAGACGTCACGGTCATTAAGGATGATATAGGGCTAAGGGGCTCAGTTAGGTCATTAGGTGAAAAGAGGTTGGTGGTTCGAGTCAAAGTCAAGCAAGACAAGTCATGAAATTAGGCACCCGTAGTAAGCACTAAGCACTAGGCAGGAGCGTAGGATATTTGAATCAGGGAATGACTTTTTGCGACAAGCATTTATGCTTAGCGCAAGAAACATTAATTTATTTATATCCATGTTCAAACTATTGTTGGTAGTTAAACTTATTTGCATGATTGTATCTCTTCTTAAACGACCCTGATGCATTCCTGAATTTGAATCACTAGTGTGAAGGTGATATGTATTATGTTTATGTATCATAGTGTTCTGGTCTATGACTGTGGCTAGGATTGGTTGGTTTAAGTTCACTTAGTTCCGTGGTCAGCATAAACATATGAATTCCTGAATTTGAATCACTAGTGTGAAGGTGATATGTATTATGTATCATAGTGTTCTGGTCTATGACTGTGGCTAGGATTGGTTGGTTAATGTTCACTTAGTTCCGTGGTCAGCATAAACATATGAATATGTATGTATGTATGTATGTACCTACCTACTAATTATGCCATGTACCGAGTAGGCACACCGCAGACACCTCTCTGTACTACTCGTATGTACATAAGTAATATAATTATGTATTGCTCCATACACATAATACTTCTATATTAGGCACCCGTGTACCAGTGTACCTATTAAGACAAAAGGTCACGTTTAGTAGCCAACTTAGCATTTAGTTTTAGTCCTTTGTCATTTGTTTTGGTCGAGAAGTTAAGGACATTTCAAGCAGGGCCCTGACCAAAGTTTTCCTGGAGAGCAAAAGAAAGTCTGTGAAGAGTGTGAAGGTAACCATATTAAGGTGCGGGCACAGTATATCGACGGCACACAGTAGGGCACAGTATATCGATCAATAATTCGATACCACCCTCCTCTTACTCAAAGGACACCGATCAGGTTGTTAATTAGTTATAATGACAGTACATAACTTTTCCTGATCCTCACACGTAGACTCAAGTGTCAAAGTGTCAACCATTTGATTT
>NW_007384192.1:0-4147 GCF_000475195.1 Diaphorina citri | reverse complement strand
TTAATTTCACATACATTGTTTGATTTTAAGCGTGCATTTGATACTGAAATTTCAATTTATTAGGTACCTACCTACCTACCTAATAACTAATTATTTATTGAAAGGAAAAAAAAGGTACAAAATTGTGTTAGTAAATAATTATCTAGAGGTTTTTCTTCTTCTTTAATTTCACTTTTATTGTTTGATTAGAAGCGTGCATTTGATTCTTTGAAATTTCAATTTATTAGGTACCTAAATAACTTTGTATTTATTTTTCCCGTTCGTTAGATTTTCCTTTTAATTTCCTATCTCATTGCTCGTTGGTTTAGAGATGTTTTCTAACTAATAAACAAGTTTGAAAAACAGTTTCTGAATAAATTCATTGAGGTAACTTCGGAACATAAACCATTACTGTTTTGTGTTCCCGGCAGGTATAGGTGCTGAGGTGCTTCACAAAGAG
Organism: Diaphorina citri; assembly: GCF_000475195.1. Classification (NCBI taxonomy): domain Eukaryota; kingdom Metazoa; phylum Arthropoda; class Insecta; order Hemiptera; family Psyllidae; genus Diaphorina; species Diaphorina citri. Next base: position 3,708 of record NW_007384192.1, on the reverse strand, counting down.
AGTTCATAATCATAGGTAGCCAATTAAAATTATTACTGTAGGTAAAAAAAAAGACACATGGTGGGTTCAGTTTCATTATTTCTGATTTATAAAATTCAAATAGGTGCTCTTTTTTTACTGAGTTATCTAGTTATTACTTACCAACCCGTAAATCCTAGTTCAAATTTGTCATGGCTGCTTGAAGATTCTGAATATTGAAATTTTGAAAGGTACGTGATTCGCTTTTATTGCTAGATCTATAGATAAGTTTAGTAATGTAAAAACTGTGCCGTGATTTTGACAATTTCTGAAAATGAGTGCCGTGAATAAACAAGTCGTCTACTGATCATCTCACCCCGTCATTTTGAATTGGGTAAGTAGATAAAACCAATTTCTACATATTTTAAGGTTAAGGAACTTATCCGTCATTTTGAATTAGGTAAGTTAGATAAAACCAATTTACATATATTTTAAAAAGAACATTTTGTATTTGGTATGTTAATTGCTGCCTTCAGTGCCTATCTACATATTTATGTTTGTCTTCCGAGCAGGGAGGAGGGAGGAGGCGTTTGATAGGAGGGTATGGAGGGTTTGAGGGGCATCTGGTACCAAAAAACGCCTAGAAATATTAGGAATAGAAATGCAAATTGTCCCAAATTTTTTGCTCTTCAGTGTAGGTAGATTGTAAAGTTATTATGGATTGCACATTGCACGGTGAAGATTTTGCACGTGAAATTCCCTTGTGGTTTTCATTCTTCGCTCTATTCCCATTTTTACTTCGGTAAATTTTGCACATCCACTAAAAATTATGCTAAGGAAAGTAAAGGAGGAAAAAAAAAAATATGTTGACTGGTTATTCAATTCAATATCTATTCATGAGTGTTAATCAATTTACATAAATAAGTGAACGCACGAGACCCCACGAGGCCTTCAATCGCCCAATCGGACCCACAATTTACTGAGGAAATTTATTTGTATGTATTGGACATTTTCAAAAGATATCGTGAAAGAAAAAGATAAACTGACAGACATACCATTTAAAGGAGACATACCATTTAAAGGAAAACTAGTAGTGTTAAAACTTCGAACCCTGCTTCGTTCGGTGGACAATAAAATCCTGAATTGTTTCCAGATGCAAATTTCTGAAAATTCTAAAAATATCCTGAAGTCTCATTTCTTCTCTTTCCCGCGGTTCCTTTTTTACCGTCTTGGATATTCCAGTGTTTACTTAGTCGAAGATATAAAACTGGCGATTTTTTTTTTTTTCTTTTTTTCAGGCAAAATGCCAAAATCTACACACTTGACTTAAAATCAACACCATTTCGCATCTTTCTTCTTGTGCTATCTTTCTCTTTCTCTCCCTCAACTCCCTCTCTCTTTCTCTCCCTCTCCCTCTCTCTTTCTCTCTCTCTCTCTCTCTCTCACTCTCTCTCTCTCACTCTCTCTTTCTTGTTTCCAGTGGAAACGTTTTTAGTTTGGAGTATGTTTATACAGAACGTATCGGGCTACACTTCATACTCAAGTGTCAATATAAAATTATACAGGGTGAACGCAATAAATTAGGCCTCTAGTCCAGTGCTTCTTAAACTGTGTGCCGCGGCACTCTAGTGTGCCGCGACGTAGCCTTAGGTTTGCCGCGAGATTTGGAATTAAAAAAAAATCACAAAACTGACGAGGTTAACAAAGAGAGCATGCAAATTGTGAAAAAAAAAGGCCTGCGGCGCTATAGAGTATTTATGTTCACTCTTATTCTACATTAATTTTATGTGTTAGGGGGAAGGGGGTTTACCGGGGATTGTTTGAGTCTTGACAAGTGTACCGCGGTAGCAAAAACTTTGAGAAGCACTGCTCTAGTCGGTACTCGGTACGAGTATTTGGCCATTTGGGAACCATTATTTCTTAATGGCATACATGAAACAGAGAGAAACATACCCGGTGTTCCCTAAAAGTTGAGTACCCCCCGGTATATTTTGGAGGACGCTAAAAACTTGGATGTAATTATGGCGGTATGAGTACATGAAAAGCATTAGCCATGAAGCAGAGAGAAAAACATACGCAGTGTTCCCTAAAAGTTGAGTACCCCCCGGTATATTTTGGAGGACGCTAAAAACTTATACCCCGTCAGTACACGGGAAAAGGTGAAGAAAAGAAAGAGAATTCGTATGAGCTTAACTCTACTTTTAGGGCTGTTTGATCCTACACGTCAGCCTCAGAGTGGGCTTTTTGTACGAGTATACTCTCTAAATCTTGTCCTGCTAGTGACAATAGCAAGTTGAATGCACCACCAGTTCCCCGGTGGATCATTGAAGTTGAGCAACGTTATGCTTGGTTAGTTTCCGGATGGGCGACCATCTGGGCAATCTCGTGCTACTGGCCTTTCCCGGCCCCACTCAGGCTGGGTGAGGTTAATGCGAGTAGGCGGGTAGTTTATCGCCTAACGGAGGGTGAAGCACTGTCAGTAAAAACCGCAGCAGTTATTCAGTAGATCTGGTTCTGTCTCGAAATTCAGTTGATGCTGTAACCCAAGATACGGAAAACCCCGCCCGTTGACTTTCCCGTTTCCCGTTGGGTTACGAACATTTCGATAGTAAGGTCACGAATATTGCGACCCAAATTCAAAAATAAGTCATTTTCATCTCATTTTAATATTCTTTCTACCTTTCCCTTTTCTTTATTTCGTTTTCCTTTCAACTTTCAATAGAGCTCCTCATTGAAGTTGAGCAACGTTATGCTTGGTTAGTTTCCGGATGGGCGACCATCTGGGCAATCTCGTGCTACTGGCTTTTCCCGGCCCCACTCAGGCTGGGTGAGGTTAATGTGAGTAGGCGGGTAGTTTGTCGCCTAACGGAGGGTGAAACACTGTCAGTAAAAACCGCAGCAGTTATTCAGTAGATCTGGTTCTGTCTGGAAATTCAGTTGATGCCGTAACCCAAGATACGGAAAACCCCGCCAGTTGACTTTTCCGTTGGGTTACGAACATTTCGATAATAAGGTCATGAATATTGCGACCTAAATTCAAAAATAAGTCATTTTCGTCTCATTTTAATATTCTTTCTACCTTTCCCTTTTCTTTATTTCGTTTTCCTTTCAACTTTCAATAGAGCTCTCTTTTTCCTTCTGCCATTTTCTTTTTCTCTTTTTTCTTCGTCTGCTTTTGTCTCAATTTAAAACAAATAATCTTTTGTTTTGCCAGCAGAGAGAAAGAGAAAAGTATTATTTTATAGGAAATATAAATATTTTTTATATTAAAAAATTTCCGTTCAAAAGTTGAATGAGAATTTAAACCCCTAAGGCCCCAAAGTACCCGTGAGTGTGTGGGTTTTCAATCTTTGGGTTCGCAAAAGGGACTTTTCAGCCCCATTCCGGTAGTATAAATTTGATGGGATATAAAAAGAAGATGGGTTGTAAAACTCATGATGAAAGTTGGTAATTTTAGTGCACAATTTTATCCGTATCAGTTAATATGATCAAATAAAAACCGAGGTAATGACACACGTACAAAGTTGTTAGAAAAAAGGTTGCCTTTTAAGGGGGACATAAGCTTCAAAGTATCCTAGGTTCAAGCGACGCCGCGTCTATACAATCTACAAATGTACACAAAGTTTCAATGCATGATAATAATAGTCCTTATTTCCGTTCACGTTCTAGAAACAGAAGCAGTTCACATCACAGGAACCGGAGTACATTCAACAGGAACGGTTCTACATACAGAGCGAAAAGTACAACCAA
>NW_007384191.1:0-4148 GCF_000475195.1 Diaphorina citri | reverse complement strand
CTGGATGTTGCGGGGCCCACTCTAGCCGAGAAAACTAGCCGTTCCGAGAACGAACCTTATTTGTTTAGGGTAAAGTTCGCCCCGGACTGGAATCGAACTCTAGACCTAGCGCTTTCGAGGCAGGCCCGCAACATTTCATGCTAACTAGCCTGGCTAGAGACCTAGAGAGAGAGTTATGAATATGAGAGTCCATCAGTCCATAAAGCACTAGATTTACATAGCGACCGGTGCCAGCATGGTAGGTAAACATTGGATTTTAGGATTATTGAGATATTGGAAAAATCCTACAATGCTGCAGTGAGCAGCACCAAAGTTGTGACATAATAACACAAAGAAATTGCATTTACATTTTTACAAAAATTCCCGGAGGGACGGGCCCTGCTTGTTAGTTTTGTAGCTAGCGGCGATAGAACGTTGAATACACCCTTCCAATGGATCACTGAAGCAACGTTTCTCGTGGATAGCATCCGGATGGATGGGTTTTTAAACCTTTAAAAATGGTCAAATTCACATAAAATTCTCCAAATCTCTTCGAATTAGTGCTAGAATTGATTGTGTGATGTGCTAGGACAGAAGACCTGGAAGAAACCTCAGAATACATTAACATCTGTAAACACTATCATCCGACCAGAAAGTTAAATGAATGAAAAAGAAAGTTATACCTGCCCATAGGAATCTCATGTGGCATACCTTCTATAGTAGTCACTGTATTAGAGAATTTTATCTTGAAATTCAGCGGTTCACAAGTTTGTGGAGCATTCAGTGAACTGTAGACCTCTCTCGGCAATTTTCGTTCTCGGAACGACTTTTTCTCGTTATATCTTCCTCTCTTTAATTTCGGGACTATAAGAAATAGTTACAGTTCGCTCTATCAAACCTCTAAAAATCTTTATTAGCTACTCATTTTCCTCACGAGGCTGAGTGGGCCCCGCAACATCCAGTCACGGAATCAATCATATATTTTGCATGATACAAATGAAATTAAATTGAAAAAAATAATTAAAAATAATAAAAACCATGGATAAATTGGTGTAGGTGGTTGAGATTGTATCATCATTGCGGAGAGCAGATGAGATTGAGAATATTGAGATGACAGATGATTCATCTGTCATCTCAATATTCTCAATATTCGAGTGTAGGGCGTGTATCTGAGATGAATTAGATGAAATTCGTTCTCGGAATGTCTGGGTTTCTCCTATGTCCTATCCCATACGTCTCCTTTCGCTTTCGGGACGATAAGACCTCCGTTGTTACAGCTCCCCCCTATCAGACCTAAAAGTCTCTAACGGCCGGGGGGGGCCACAAAGTGAGTTTTAACTCGGATTAAACAATCTGAGGGGAGTCTGTGTTATCGAGCCAGTGTGGACGAGGGGAGTCTGTGTTATCGAGCCAGTGTGGACGAGGGGAGTCTGTGTTATCGAGCCAGTGTGGACGAGGGGAGTCTGTGTTATCGAGCCAGTGTGGACGAGGGGAGTCTGTGTTATCGAGCCAGTGTGGACGAGGGGAGTCTGTGTTATCGAGCCAGTGTGGACGAGGGGAGTCTGTGTTATCGAGCCAGTGTGGACGAGGGGAGTCTGTGTTATCGAGCCAGTGTGGACGAGGGGAGTCTGTGTTATCGAGCCAGTGTGGACGAGGGGAGTCTGTGTTATCGAGCCAGTGTGGACGAGGGGAGTCTGTGTTATCGAGCCAGTGTGGACGAGGGGAGTCTGTGTTATCGAGCCAGTGTGGACGAGGGGAGTCTGTGTTATCGAGCCAGTGTGGACGAGGGGAGTCTGTGTTATCGAGCCAGTGTGGACGAGGGGAGTCTGTGTTATCGAGCCAGTGTGGACGAGGGGAGTCTGTGTTATCGAGCCAGTGTGGACGAGGGGAGTCTGTGTTATCGAGCCAGTGTGGACGAGGGGAGTCTGTGTTATCGAGCCAGTGTGGACGAGGGGAGTCTGTGTTATCGAGCCAGTGTGGACGAGGGGAGTCTGTGTTATCGAGCCAGTGTGGACGAGGGGAGTCTGTGTTATCGAGCCAGTGTGGACGAGGGGAGTCTGTGTTATCGAGCCAGTGTGGACGAGGGGAGTCTGTGTTATCGAGCCAGTGTGGACGAGGGGAGTCTGTGTTATCGAGCCAGTGTGGACGAGGGGAGTCTGTGTTATCGAGCCAGTGTGGACGAGGGGAGTCTGTGTTATCGAGCCAGTGTGGACGAGGGGAGTCTGTGTTATCGAGCCAGTGTGGACGAGGGGAGTCTGTGTTATCGAGCCAGTGTGGACGAGGGGAGTCTGTGTTATCGAGCCAGTGTGGACGAGGGGAGTCTGTGTTATCGAGCCAGTGTGGACGGTTCAGTCAACCGGCCGGTCGACTATGTGTGGACACATCTTTAGCTGTACAAGAGCAGAAGCGTAACTAAATGTCTTTTTTTTTGCCAACCTAGTTAGAAACGTAGACGATTGTTCTAAGGTCAAGAGATGTTTTCTGTACGTATGTAATTGTTTGTATTTTAGGTCAGGTTTTTATATAGAAGCCTTATATATGGTCCCCATATAAAAACATTGTATTGAAAATTGAATATTAATATCAATAAACAGAGGTAAACCCTCAAATATTCTGTAAAAAAAAAGTTAGCTCGGAGTTTAGAGCGTTTACCTTGCAAGCGCTAGATTCGTATAGGCTCAACCCAACAACCCATCCTACCATTCTTTAGGGCTGTTCGCCCTACACAAAAAAGGGCTCGATTGTAGCACTCTCAAAGTTCCCCCTCATCATCCACCACTGGTCCTAACCTATCACATGGCTACAGTGCGAAATGTCGTGAGATATTTCCAGCTTTGACCTTCAACAACCTTGAGATGGGCGAGTACATTGTATATTTACCTATATGTACCAAGTGGAAACTCTTGGTATATAGAATCTAGATCTGAAGTAGGAGAGGATATTTGAATAGGAAATCCAACACTCTGAACTTGAGCATGACTGGTATGCTACTGAACTATAACTATGTACACATATATCTAGTGCCTAACTACCTAGATCTATTCTATTATGGGACTGGTTGCTCCTCTCCCGAGAGAGTATGCAATTAACACTGCGACCTCTGTAGATCTATTGTGACCAGTATTTTTCCCCTGCCTGAGCTGCTATCCCCCGGCCTTGATGGAACCTAGAAGTACCCTCACTGGTATATATCAACCTCTTTACTCTTCAGCTGGGATTGAACCGCCCTCCTGTTTACCAGGCGAGCGCCTTGACCACTACACCACCGGGGCAGGTAGTATGTTTTTACATTCACTGCCAAGGTCTTATCGTCCCGAAATCGAAGAGAGGAGGAACACAGGATAGATAAATAACTGAATAAATAAATAATGAGCATAATGGGTCGGAAGGTAATCATAAGAATATTTGCAAAAATAATTCCAATAATAATAATTGGCAGTCGCTAGTCGGCAAGTCAGGGGAATAATTTCAGTAATTCATAATGACCCGTGTACTTAGATGGAATGCACGTTCCAGAGTACAGAGTGTATCATAAAAAGTAAATTTATCTGAAACACACTGTATACTATTCTGGGTGGCAACACTATGGTGTTCTATTGGTTTCTAGGCTTGTTCAGCCCAGTGGCAACACGCTTTCCTATCATACTAAAGGAGCAATGCCTACCATAAAAACATAGGATTGACTCTTTTGCCCAGCCCAGCCCTTCTTGGAACACCCTTTAAGTCAGCTGTTGATATTGTAATACAATGCCCTCTCCCGTGTAGTCTGATCCTGATCACAGCATTACTAAGAGCCTCCTTTACTAATTCAGACATATCTGATAATTTTTCTTTTTACTCTGGTAATGCCGCCACTGGTCGCTCCTCGATTGAAGTAGCTACTCAATTGTCCTCACGAGGCTGAGTGCACCCCGAATTCCAAGCACAGAGCCGAAATAACCTCGGCCCCGCCGGGAATCGAACCCGGACCTCCTGCGTGCAATCCCAGTGGCAACACGCTTTCCTATCATACTAAAGGAGCAATGCCTACCATAAAACATAGGATTGACTCTTTTGCCCAGCCCAGCCCTTCTTATTGGAACACCCTTTATGTCAGCTGTTGATATTGTAATACAATGCCCTCTCCCGTGTAGTCTGATCCTGGAGTCATTTCATAAGGCATAATCAGA
>NW_007384190.1:0-3902 GCF_000475195.1 Diaphorina citri | reverse complement strand
TTTATTATGTGTTGTAAGATTTCATTTAGTGATATAAAATTTGCTTTTATATCTTTTGGTCTAATCTTGTCATAGCCATACATACATACTAAGGTAAAACACCTAGTCACCGTCTTCGTACCAAAAATCGGCACCTTCATCAATAATTTGATTTATTATGTGTTGTAAGATTTCATTTAGTGATATAAAATTTGCTTTTATATCTTTTGGTCTAATCTTGTTATAGCCATACATACATACTAAGGTAAAACACCTAGTCACCGTCTTCGTACCAAAAATCGGCATTTTTTTTAATTAAGCGCCAAAAATAAGGATACGTGCCTTTTTTGAGAACCCCTGATAATTTTAAATGATTTTTCAGACGATTTGTGTTTAACTTCTCATACATCAAAATCAGCTGATGTTTGTAAACATTGAAAAAAATCAGTTTGAAAATTGTTCTTCGAGAGGAACCTACGTTTTTTCACAATTGTCTGTTTTTTCCCTTAAGAAACTCAAGTTTCGTAGCTAAGGTTTATAGACTGTGTATTGAGCTTTCAAGTGACTTTTTCATTTTTTCTGGACTTAAAACATAATTCTCAGTTTCAAAGTCATAGAGCAGGAAAAATGAGGACCAACAGAATTTTTCTTTTTCTTCTACGACTTCTAGATCCCGAGATAAATCGATTAAAAAAATGCCGGTAAATCGTGAACTTTGACGTTACGGCATACGCTCCCGTAGGCGATAACGTCACATCAAATGATTCAAATGTCCCGAGCAAAGCTCCCTCGCAGGCAACGCATTAATGTGTTTGTGCACATACATTTCAGCGCAGTTCTTTCTGCTCCTCTGCTAACGCGCTTGCATAGTGGCGCTACCTAGCGGACAAAAATAGCAACTGCGTTAAGTCTGACGTCACAAATCTTTGAACTCTTTCATTATAAAAATTGAATTTTCGACCTTTTACTTTTATTTTTTCGGAGTTTTGACCTCAGATTTGGATTTTTCCCAACTTTTTACATAGGAATCGACCATTTATTTATAATTTTTACCCATTTGCAACTCCTCCATTGTCTGTTTTTTCCCTTAAGAAACTGAGTTTCGTAGCTAAGGTTTGTAGACTGTGTATTGAGTTTTCAAGTGACTTTTTCATTTTTTCTGGACTTAAAACATAATTCTCAATAGATTTAAATGCATTGCAATAATTTTATGTGATTACTTTTTAAATAAATGGTAAAAAAAGGTGCAGTATCGGAATTCGGAACGGTGTAGAAATAATCGTCCCCGGTAAGAAGTATTTCACAGTAATGTTTTCTCAAGTGTACCAATGTTCGAATTTCTTTTTATTTTACCATCTTATTTAATATTTTTTAGTTTTAAATCATAAAATAGTGGTGAGTAATTAATGAATAATTGGTACTTTGTTTAATTCTTAGATTAAAAATGGCAAAAGTCAAGAGGAAGTCAGAAGCTAGAGAAATCACTCCAAACCTACTTTTTCTTTTTTTAGTAGAAAATTCTTTCTACTTAAGTAATGGAAAATGTAAAAAAAAAATATTAGATTGAAAAAGACTGAAATAGGTAGGTAGGTAGGTACAAGTACATAGGTACTTAAGGGTAGTAGATATTAAAGAAAAAAATATGTAGATTAGAAAGTGACGATTTTCCAATTTTTAAGCCTGAGATTGCACTTTCTTTTTGGAAAAAAAGGTCTAAAATACTACCTACCCTCAGTTATCTAGAAAGAAATTCGAGTACAATAATGTTAGTTACCTACTTACTTACCTACCTACATACTGTTCAAGTACCTTTTTATCTAATTTTACATTTAAAATTATTTTAGTGTACATACTTAGGTATCTTTTACCTGTTACTTACATGATAGGTATTTATTTTTCAGGAGCAGAAGTAATTAAATATTGACAGTAAAAAATAGTATGTAAAAAAAAGAATAAAAGTAATAATGATAAGATTGATAAGCAATAATAATATTTAAAATAATAGAAAGTAAAAAACCATTGGACTGCTTTAAAAATATCATTTATGGTAGGTAAGTAAATAAGTACTCAGAGTACTGGTTACAACATAGGGTGATTACTCATACAGAAGGTTCTGAAAATTTCAACAAGCACTCTCAAAAGGTGATGATTATAGAAACAACAGGGATTTTCTGATAAATCAGTTAATTCTGAAGACATGGTTAATGTTATTGAATTGGAAATTAATCAGTTTTAAAGAAAAGTTTATAACAATTAAAAAAAATCACTTAATTACCTCAATAAATGGACGAGTTATAGCAAATTAAAAATTTTTCTTCGTTTTAGTCTCAATATTTTTTTTAATTTTTATAGTTTTTTCTGAGATAATAAAAAAAAATCATGAGAATCACCAATTGTCATTGAAGTATTTGAAGTTGAGAAACGTCCAGCGTGGATAAAACTGGGACGGGTGACCGAATTAAAAATTAAAAAATCCTTAAGGGTGTCGATAACTGGGTGTTTTACCTTAGGTAATGTATTTTTCTTACACAACTGCATAACCCAGGTGTTCATATACTTAACCTCCATAATTATTTTATGTCTTTGGTTACTATCATTGTGGTGCAATCTCAAATCTTAATATTAAGTACCTTTATCTTTTTATTATCTTTTTAACACCACTAAAGTTAGGTTATTTTAGATATTATTTTTTTTTCTCCTTCTTTTTCTTTCCTTTTCTAACTGACGTTGTACAATTGTATTCATTGAAATGTTGTATTTTTAATGTTATATTTTGTACAATAAAAAGAGAAGATGGGAAGCTCTTGATAAAAATTCAGCTGTTCGCATATTTGAATATTTTTTTTGTTGGCGGGATTTTTTTTCGCGACAAAAAGGTAAGCTTTACAAAGCCTTATCATCCTTTATCAGATGATAAGTTAATTGCATGGAGGTATAAGGCAAGGGAAAAAGCCAAAAACTAATTAATTACACCAAAATAAAAACAAAAGATTTGAGCTAAGCAGAAAAATGGCGTCTCTAAACCGAGAAAAAATGGCGTCTCTAAACCGCGAAAAGAATGGCGACTCTTAACCGCAGTCGAGAGCTTGGTTTAGTATGGCAAGAGGGGAAACGTAAACTAAAAGTGGTTAACGCCCCTCACGTCATAAACACACTTCCATGTGAGGGGAGGTAGTGACCTTGAATGAACCGCGCTGAGGTTAGCGGTTAGATGTTAAATAAAATGCACCTTATATCGCCGGATAATTGTCGATATATCGACGAAAAATATATCGATATATATCGGTTTTCGATATATCGCAACATCCCTAGTTTAGTGTTAAATAGGGATGTAAATGAGTTGCAAATATATCGATAAATCGATATATCGATATATCGGCCCCTCAAATATATCGATATCGATATATCGGGGGAAATATATCGATATATCGCCGATATATCGATATATTTAACAATTTTTCTTGTTTTGGGGGTTACAAGATATTTACACTGCGTTTTACGATAATAAGGCTACTTTGAGACCCTAGAGTTGCTTGAAATAAACAAATTATTTAGGCAGGTAAAATAGGAATTTTTATATTTATAAAAAACTAAAATAAAACAAAATCACTCACTTAACTTACTATCACAAAAAATAAAATACACATAAAAATAAAATATACACACACCCGCACCCCACACACACACACACACACACACACACACACACGGACCTTTGGCCGAAACCCTTTTTTTTGGGGCAATTGGACCATAAATACTTTCCTCGTCATTTTATAAAATAAATCTAGGTACTTTTATAAAATAATGAAAGTTTATAGGTAAATAACATATTCATCATCTAGGTACTAGGTACTTCGCCTTTTCCCATGTTGGCGTTTTTAGTCGGTCCACCTATCTACACCATTGGTGTTTTTTCGTCAGGA
>NW_007384189.1:0-4149 GCF_000475195.1 Diaphorina citri | reverse complement strand
GCTTAATGCACTACGCTAAATTTTATGACTTGACTTGGACTCGAACCACCAACCTCTAGATCCGAAGTCCACCGCGCTAACCACTACACCACTGAGGTTGGTTATTTAATCTTTTTCTTCTCTTTCACAGCCTTTTCCCGGGGTCGCCGTTTTTCTTCAGCCTCTCCATCAGCCCTAATAGGTAGGGTGATTGGTTTGGGCTGCCATTTGGTACCCATTTAATACCCGTAGTAGTTTCTGAGGCGTATCTACAAGTATACTTACCAGCATATTATACATCTTGATGACAGGTCCCCCTGCTCCCCGCACAATAAGCGTTATTTATCTTCCTCTATAACAATTGTATGATGTTCGTGTTGTAACACATTGTTTTTGTATGACTATATGTTTTCTATTGCAGTGGTGCGTCGCGCTTTTTGTGTACTTACAGTAGGGTTGGAGTCTGGCTGGGGGACTTTAAACAGGTACTCCCTGCCTGAATTCCCCTTGCTAAAGAAATAGCAAAGGTTGAGTGCGAAGGGCATCCACTCGTAAAATTAGTAGCCAAAACCAAATCTCAGCCCAAAGCAATCACCCTTGTTAGGGCTGATTGACAGGCTGGCCGTCTGTAGTCTGTACAAGTAAAATTGCCAAAAATTAGTGGAGATGCCAAAATCTCATAATTATTGTACTGGACAATGTACAAATATTTGAGATGTCACTATTAGTCTGTTTGCACTCTTATATTAGTCTGTTTCCGTTTCACCCGTTTACAAATACTATTTCATCTACACCACTAGAAGATAGTACCATTCTGTCCTCCGTGTAACTTATAGCTCCATATTCACCTCTCTCCCCTATATCCCAGGGTTCCAGGGGTTAATTTCCCGGCTGCGTTAACCCAGGAGGGAGGTTAATGGGAGGAGCTTGCACAATATTACCCCCCTTGCTTATCCTGAGCTCTTCTCCGCTCGATACTTGGGTATTCCTTGTCTTTAGAAATGTTGTATCTTTGCTTTTATCCTTGTCTTTAGAAACGTTGTGTCTTTTGGAAACACACTTATTTTTACTTTCCTTCTTTCTTGATTTTCTTGGTGTCTTGTCTTTGCTTTAGAAACGTTCTACTGCTATCCTTCTTTGCAAAGGTACTTATGGAAGGAAAGTCATGTAATCGCCTTAAAATTTTGATGGTCATTTTTTCCCCCTTGGTGTCTTGTTAGAGAGTGGATTAGCTGAGTTTTTTGTGCCTCAAGTTGTATAGTGTCAGTCTTTGAGTGGTTTTTCTTCCCAGTACTCTTTTTCAAACATCAAAATTCCTGTTGAATTCAGGGTTCTTGTTTTTCTTAATATTTTATCTTCCTTTTGGCATTCACAGTTTGTTGTCTTTTGAGTTCATCTTTTTGATCAACTTTGAGAATTTGAGGCTTAAAATACCAAAATATTATCACATCTAAGATTACCTAAACCTACATAGGAATTTAGCTGTTGAATTCAGGGTTCTTGTTTTTCTTAATATTTTATCTTCCTTTTGGCATTCACAGTTTGTTGTCTTTTGAGTTCATCTTTTTGACCAACTTTGAGGATTTGAGGCTTAAAATACCAAACTATCATCACATCTAAAATTACCTAAACCTACATAGGAATTTAGATTTTCAAGTGTATCTCTATAACATACTCCCTGCTAAAGCTGCTGAAGTAGAAAATTACCAGACCAGGCTGATCTGTCAAGATTTATCTCGAAGAAATCAACATCTAATTCTCATTTACATTCAGATTGGTCTAACAAGAATTCTATTCTGACATGCTTGTTTTCTATTATAGTCAAGACAAGTTGATCATTTAACAGTTGGTTTATGGGAGAAGCAAAAAATTTCGGTCTATGATGAAATGAAACTGAACACAAAACTACCAACCAATGCTAGCAAAATAATATAATTAGTAATCTAATAGGTCTCGAGGGGTTTTGGCAAGACAAGTTGATCATTTAACAGTTGGTTTATGGGAGAAGCAAAAAATTTCGGTCTATGATGAAATGAAACTGAACACAAAACTACCTACCAATGCTAGCAAAATAATATAATTAGTAATCTAATAGGTCTCGAGGGGTTTTGAGTGATGAGTTTCATTCGGGCTTCCTTGTTATTAATTTTGAAATTTCTAATCAGTTCTTCCTTGGGCACCGGAGATTCGCTAAGAAGTTCTGTAGGATTGAATTTCCTAGCCTGTCCATCAAGTTCAACTTCCCTCGTGGAACACTCCTTCTCCAATTAAAATTATGTTTCCTCTGTGTGTTTGTTTGAAATTAAAGAATTGAGAATTTAGTGATGACGCGAGGAATTGTGAAAGACAGAAGTCAAAATGTGTTTTTAATTGAAACCGTATATTATTTGAGCAGAATGAATTTTGTGAAAAAAGATGAGTGTTTCACTGCCATTTTTATTTCGTAGCAGTGAAACAACTTTTACATTAGATGATTATGTGAAGAATGGGGGGCTGTTTTAATCCGCGTATTTTTATAGGTACCTATGGACTGATATCGTTTGAACTTTTTGGATATACCTAAGTATCTGGTTGCTGTATAAACGACAGTTAATCCAATTATCCAATATGTGAGCCATATCTTATTCACATATATAGGTACAGATCTGGAATCTCATTTTCACCTCAGGTTAAAAAGTCCAGGATAAGAATAAAAAGTACCTCCCTAAGACAATACCCAAGAAGCCCACTCCGAAGCTTAGATGTTGGGGGCAAACAGTCCTAAGGATGGTTTAGGCCGCTACGAATCCCTGAGACTCCTGAAATCTCAATCTCCTGAAATAAAAATCTCCTGAAATCTCAATCTCCTGAAATAAAAAGCTCCTGAAATCTCAATCTCCTGAAATAAAAAGCTCCTGAAATCTCAATCTAATCATTTGCGTCAAATGGCTGTGAAATTCTCTCAATGCTGACACACATTAGAAATATTTTAGGGGAAGAAGGGGGGGGCATACGGGTCATTTAAATTTGGAATCAAAGTTTTGATGCGCGTATAATTAAGTTGAATATACACATGATGCTGAAACTGTTCGATTGGAAACAAGAGGGAAGTGGAAATTCGATTTGTTTGTGCCACACAGTTCAAACTAAAATTTCCTTAGTAAATATTGAAAAGATATGGATTGAAACAAATTACTAAGGCCAAAATTGGGAGGAGAAAAAAAAAAAAAAAACATGATATCGTTGTGGGACTTCCACTATTATGGCCCTTGTTTTACAATTTTGGCCCTTTGGATAATAAATCATGTTTGACCCTTTTCTTCCCCTTCCCCCTCTCTCTCTCTCCTCATCCTCTCCAGAGAGCAACATCAATCAATACACAGATCATAAATGAAAAACACACAAAAACATTCGGAAAAACATATACACAAAACACTTTCCACTCCACATTTTTGTTAATCTGTAACATAACACTTCGCACAACCCCCTCTCCCCCTCCTCTCCATTATCTCTCCCCCTCCTTCGCCACCTCCCTTCCCACCACCCCCATCCCCTAGGATAAAAACAACCCTGGGGTTTCCGAGCTGCTTCCAGATTAAATACAAATTTGATTACGTCCCCAATGGGTACCATTAAGAGGAAAAAATATGGGACTGAGGGGAGAGGATGAAGAAGAGAGGGGAAGGGAGGAAGATGATAGGAGGGGTGGGAGAGGATGAGAAAGAAAAGAGGGAAGAGAATAAGTTGGATTGGATGCGTACTTTTTTCGAGATTTATGGGTTTTTTTCTGTTTAGAGATTAAACTGGGGTGGAGGGAGATGAAAGAAGCAAGATGTTCAAGATATGGATTGAAACAAAGGAGCATAATGTGTGGATAAGGTTCTAAGCTTTTTACCTGTGCAGGCCTCAAGTTTTTCACTAATAGGTTCAAAACAGATGGATACTCTTTCCGAAATCAGTCAGCCGACAGTGTCCGAAAGTTCGGATTGATTTTTATTACCTTCCCCTAGGTATTTTGTTCACACGTTCAAGGTATTAGGTATATCAAAAACAGTTTGATATTTTGCCCACAGACTCACTTTAGTATTTAAGATGGAATATGATAGCACAGCAAATTTCAATTTGAAATCCTGCACTCTATGGGACTATGGAGGTTTGTAAATGTCATACTGTCCCATAGCGAGTTTTTTT
>NW_007384188.1:0-4151 GCF_000475195.1 Diaphorina citri | reverse complement strand
CGTACCTATACTGAATAGGATATCTGTACATACAAAGTGGCGAAGAATTTGTAGGCTATCTATTTTTCTCGGAGTCAGCTTCAAAATTCCCAACACTTTGGGGCTTGGTTTTGGGCCAATCTTAGCAATCCATACATGAACCCAGGGACCAAACCAAGAAACACTTGTGTTTGTATTCTTCAACAATTCAAGCTATATGTATGTCTTGTTTCATCTTACTAAATACTACATTACTAATTACCCACGTGAGAAAGTTCTAACACAAAGTGTTTTCCACTTACCTCAGCTTATCTCTTCACCTATCTACATTCCATGTTTCTTCCCTTCATATTTTCTGTGTTTGATTGTTCTTCTCTGGGATAACCTATCCAAATTGAAAGGAACCAATAATGAATTTTTATTTAACCTCAGACTTTTATGTTCAATGGACGATTATAAATTTTAAAAAAGTTTTTGTAAGACATTTGTACAGGAACACAACTTAAAAGACAGTCTAAAATTTTATTGCAAGCCAGACATTTACTTACACTGTGATAAGTGTGTGTGTGTTTTAATATACAGTAACTCAGTGTCATTTTTTGTGTTTTTCAAATGTGGAGGTGTCCAATAAGTTAGTGAAATAGCTGCTAATTTTATCTAAACAAAGTCACCAGTGCAATGAATATGGAATTAATAGACAAACAAATTTGGAATGGTCTTAGCAGGACATTAAATTTTAGTAGTTCAAATCAGTATGATTCTTTTCAATATAACCAGTGCTGTAAAGTGTCAAGTTCTGCCCTTAGCAACAAATACTCTAGCTGTTTCTATAGATTCTTAGCAAGATTTTCAGGTAAGCATTTCAATTTGATTTTACTCTATCTCAAATTTACCTTATGAGTACTTACCTACTGATGAATAATGTTTCTTTTTCAGCCTTGGATAAAATCTTGAAGTTTAATAATAGGTAAAAAATACCTACATATATCATTTCTTCACCTCATTTTACTTTTACTACCGGCTGGAACTAATTTTTCACAAAGTTTTAAGGAGAGAGGGAAAGAGCAAGATAAAGAGGGAGAGAAGAGAAGAGAGAGGGGAGGAAATAAGGTAGATAGATACCTACCTACATATACCTGCTATCTCTTCCTACTCATGTAGGTAACTTCAACCCAAAGTTGTGACTTTGCCCAGAAATTAATAGCCTACCTATCCCTAAAGGGGGTTTAGCTAATGAACTAATCAACCATGTGAACATTGTAAACAGATATCAAAGTGTTTTTTTTCGCGCCCAGGGCGAACTTTATCCTGAAAAGACAAGTTCGGTTCTCGGAACGGCTGACTTTTTTCTACCTCGTCCTTTTCTCTTCGATTTCGGGACGAAAAAACCTCCGTTCTGACATCTCCCTCTATGAAAAGTGTGCTTGTAATAATCAGATTACAATAAGGTGTAAATTTGCAATTGAAATTTAGATCCCTAAGCCAGTAGGTAAGGGGTGTACCTACAGTAAGTCTTCTCAAGTAAGTAAGCAGGTATCTCACATCTTGCGATTTCCTGAACATGTAACGGTGATTTTATCTGACAAGAAGACACTGTGTTAATAATAAATACTTAACACACCGTGTTTCCATCTTAATACCTATTTACTTAAAGTACGACTTACGAGTAAGTAAGTAAGTACTTACTTAATTTCAATGTGAGACTCGTTCATTGCTTTGAGTGCAATAGGTACAGAGATAGGTAAATATAACTTCGAATTTAATGGAAGTTGGCTCACATTTTTTAACAATTAAATAAGTATTAAGTTAATTAGGTAGGTAGGTTAAGTAGGTACTTCATTGTTCATTACTTAATAGGAAATTTGTTCATTACATTTTAAGCCTTTTCGGGCTATATTGGCGGTCCAATAGCGGCTTTTTTTCTAAGTGAGTTCTAGCGTTGATTAACCAAAATCCGATCCATATTACCATATTTTACATAGTACCTACCTACCTACCTACCTACCTTCCCAAGTTGTCATTCGGCGAGCGTTCTGTCAATGAACTTCTGCCCATCAGTGACAGGAGGTTCCCTATCTCTAATACTTACCTACCAATCTCTCTGGGAACTATTCAAATCCAAAACCTAAGAATTAAAGAATTGGAGATTGCACATCAAAACCTAAGAGATCTCTTGCGGATTGCACAGCTACATCTTGCTGAAGACAGACGACACCGAAGCGAATACAATAGCCCGTCCACTATACCTTTTTTTATTACTATCCTAATAATAAAGGAAGGACGGGCTAAAAATGAGATCTTAGACCAAGGCAGCAGAAGATAACAAGATAACCTGATAACAAGAGACTTGCATGGGATCTCACACTCAAGATAGGTAGATAAATTGGTAAATTAGGGAAAGCTTCATCAAAGCTTTAATAAATTGATAATGCCGAAAACCGAAAAAACTTCGACCCCGCCGGGAATCGAACCAGGGACCTCCGGCGTGCAAGCCTAGTGTGATGTCCACTAGGACACGGAGGTAGGTAGGTATGTATTAATAATACTGACAGGTACATAGTGCAGGTATCCATTGAAAAATGGTTAAAACGTGAAGAAAGGGGGTTGTGAAAACGTTAATCGCCATTCGAGGCGAATGGGGACTTTGTACCTCGGAAACAAGGAAATTAGGTACCTACGTACATTATTTTCCTACTTACCAAATACAGACAACTGGACGTGGGGATGTGAAGAACAGAAAATCAAGTTGCAACGTTGCCAAATGGAATCCTAGGTCAGTACCCGTACTTGCTAGCAAAGGTATGTAAATCCTCGTATCTGATTCTTATAGGAGTCATTGATTTCGCTATTCTTTAGTTCATTTTAATCAAATTAACAATCAAATCAATGATTGTAATCTTCAATAAATTAATTAAAAATTAATCAGTGTTGTAAAGGATGTGAAGAACAGAAAATCAAGTTGCAACGTTGCCAAATGGAATCCTAGGTCAGTACCCGTACTTGCTAGCAAAGGTATGTAAATCTTCGTACCTACCTGATTCCTATATCCTATAGGAGTCATTGATTTCGCTATTCTTAGTTCATTTTAATCAAATTAACAATCAATGATTGTAATCTTCAATTAATTAAAAATTAATCAGTGTTGTAAAAAAATATGAACAGATTAATTAACCGTGGCAATTAAAAATGGATAACACGAGAGAAATTCCTACTAGACAACTGAGGTACCTACCTAACGCCGCATGCGGCGCGGCAATGCCGCATGCTGCAGGTTGCTGTTGCCGGTTGCTTTCTAAATTGCCCCAGTGTAAAGGTACCTTTAGACATATGTTCTGATCTAAGTAGGTACTTAAGGAAATGATCTAGCGATCACTGATGCTTTATTATTTTGACCCAGGTCTGTTGTCTGGACTCAGAGCTAACTGGGCAGGATCTTGCCCATCTGATGAGAGACATACTATGGGATGGGCAATGGGGCACGCCACCAGGACACAGACCTGGCAATCTCCTTTATTGGCAAGAATTCTGAATGAAGTTAATAATTACTTATTGATAATATGAATCATTGTGTCTTGCATACCTACATAGTCAAAATATGAACAGATTAATTAACCGTGGCAATTAAAAATGGATAACACGAGAGAAATTCCTACTAGACAACTGAGGTACCTACCTACTTTATTTTATCGTGAAGAAATCAGCGAAGAGGAAATGAAACGAAGAAATAGATCACTGGGACTGAACAGGTTTTCGTAAAGTTGGCTTCGTGCATTGTCGTGTTGTCTCGGTAACAAAGTTTTGTAGTCGGTCTCATTTCTTGTTCCCTATGTTTACAGTAAATTCCGAACCAGAAAGTCCTCGCTTGTGACTGAAGTTTTACGTGAGTTTATGTTTGCGGTTTGATTGTTTTATCTAAAACTGTGAAGTTTTTTTAACTAATTCAGCTCTTTTCTGTGTGATTAGTGCTAAATTTTTTTAGAAAATGTAATCGTGGATAGTGTTTGAGGAATTAATTTTAATATTCTTTGATAGAAATCATCACAACAACTCTAGCAAGAGTACCTGCCGATGTAACTTTTGAATACACTAGTCGTTATTAGGGATGGGATATTCGACTCTTTTTGAATATTCGAATACCACGATTCGATTCTTTTCAAATATTCGACTCAAAG
>NW_007384187.1:0-4152 GCF_000475195.1 Diaphorina citri | reverse complement strand
TCTCCCCTGCACAACACTTCCTCCACTAGTCCCAACTACTTTCGTACCATTACTTCCCCAGTACAAAGCTCCCATCATGGTACCTCGCATAACTTGAAGGTAAGCGCATTTTTATAATTTTTAGATATTATTTATTGTCTCTAAATCGAAGGAGGACAGGATATGAGAAAGTTGCTCGTTTCGAGAACGAACCACTGAACGAATTTTTCTTCATCCGAAGCTACATTCTTTCGGAATTCTTCGTTGGCAATCTGAACAAGCTAATTCATTTGAATACGCCTAAAAAAAAAGTGACGAAAAAAAAATTCGTATCGGGCTGTTAAAATAATAAGTTTATTCAACTGCCCCCTGCTGCTCCTGTAGCAAAATAAATTTTGCTCTTTAATGTTACCAGATTTTCGGTCTAGCGTTTCTTGGGGTGCGGCACCTGTTGTTGATGTATCCATTTATATCTGTCCCCATTTATCTTCAGGTCCCAGTAAACGGGTACAGCTATCGCACGGCCAATGATGGGTCCCCACTGAACAGTCCCCCCCTGGTTCGCAACAGTCCCCTGTCCCCGCTGCATAGTCCCATATCCCATTCCTCCTTCACGTTCAATACACAGAATCACGTTATAGACACGTCCAACAATGTTAGAGGTAAGATTCAAAGAACCCATTAAAAAAAAAAAAAAAAAAAACTTGGGGAGATTGTTGTTATTTCCCCCCCCCCACAGTTTCCACCAAATCCTTGTCTTCGAATTCAAAAAACTCGTGGGATTTTTTAGGGAATAAATCAAACTCCCTGTTTGACACGGGGATAATTTCCCTCCGAAATCGTCGTGTTTTGATCTATAAAGAAGAGTTAGTTGTTGTTGTTTGAGCGGCTTTAGCTTTCGCCGAATGGCAATAGCAGTCAGTTAGTTCGTTTCTTAGTTTTCGCAGTTCCCTGTTTTCCCCGCAAAGTCCCCCCGCAAAGAGTTAGTTAGAGATCCTTGATGTTTTCCCTCGATGTACTCATTTATTTGAAACCTGCCTCGGTGGTGTAGTGGTCAAGGCGCTCGCCTGGTAAACAGGAGGGCGTGGGTTCAATCCCAGCCGAGGTATGGAATACCTACCTCGGTGGTGTAGTGGTCAAGGCGCTACCTACCTCGGTGGTGTAGTGGTCAAGGCGCTACCTACCTCGGTGGTGTAGTGGTCAAGGCGCTACCTACCTCGGTGGTGTAGTGGTCAAGGCGCTACCTACCTCGGTGGTGTAGTGGTCAAGGCGCTACCTACCTCGGTGGTGTAGTGGTCAAGGCGCTACCTACCTCGGTGGTGTAGTGGTCAAGGCGCTACCTACCTCGGTGGTGTAGTGGTCAAGGCGCTACCTACCTCGGTGGTGTAGTGGTCAAGGCGCTACCTACCTCGGTGGTGTAGTGGTCAAGGCGCTACCTACCTCGGTGGTGTAGTGGTCAAGGCGCTACCTACCTCGGTGGTGTAGTGGTCAAGGCGCTACCTACCTCGGTGGTGTAGTGGTCAAGGCAAAGTCTCCCCCGCAAGGAGTTAGTTAGAGATCCTTGATGTTTTCCCTCGATCTACTCATTTATTTGTGTTTCCCCCCCCTTTTTTCCCGCAGTTTCCACCAAATCCTCGTCTTCGAATTCAAAAAACTCGTGGGATTTTTTAGGAAATAAATCAAACTCCCTGTTCGACACGGGGAGTTTGATAGCGGGAGATGCCCTTCAATTGATGCCAGTACAGCGGAACAGCACCCTCAGTTTGAACTCTGAAGCCCCCTTGAGCCAGATCAATGTTACTGTTACCTGTAAGTATTTTATTTTTATTATTATTATTATTATTATTATTATTATTATTAATATTATTATTATTTAATTATAAAGAGGGGAGGGAAGAAAGAAGAAGAAGAAGAAAAAAAACATCGAGATGGTTATATTATTATTGGACAGGGATAGAAAAAGACATATATGAAGGCCCCCCTTGAAGGTCCCCTCGTGTGATTACTATTTCCCATCTACTTTGGTCAATAAATTCAAGTAAGTCTAGTTAGCTTGTTTGGTAGCGCGTCTGACGCGCTACGACGCGCTACCAAACGGAATCGAACCCGTTAGGACCTTGAGCTTTCTCCCTGTATAACCCTCAATAGCGGAACTTTGGTCCGGAATAACGGGCGAACCGTATCTTCTGAAACCGTAGCGACTTTGGCTGAAATCTAAAGGCCTGAGAATTGCGAACTCTTTTTGAGCTTTTTCAAAGATTTGACGTTAAATAGCGGCCGAACCGTACATTTCTCGATGTCCGGCCCGCGGACACTTTTGATCATCATTAATTATGGAAGCTGTCTGCAAAATTTGGACGACCTGTGGCTAAAGGCAAAGTCGTGAGAAGCGCTAGTTCCTTTTGTGCTTTTTCCCTGTACAAGCCCTAAATAGTGGAACTTTGGTCCGGAATAACGGCCGAACCGTACCTTCTGGAAACAGGGCCCAAGGATATTTTTGATCTACATCATTTATTGAATCTCTGTGCCAAGTTCGAGCGACTTTGGCTGAAATCTAAAGGCCCAAGCATTGCGAACTCTTTTTAAGCTTTTTCAAGACTTTCCAACAACAGGGCCCAAGAATGCGTAACCGTCTATCGTGAAGTTCTTTTCAGTGGATTTCTCAGTAAATGTCAATAGCTTCCGGGAGTTGAAGACTACTCACTCAATAACTGAGTAGTTCACTGAAAAGAGTAGTTCTTTTTTAACAACTCACTCACTCTTTACACATCTCTACCGGACCAAATTTGTGGATTTATTCTGTACCAAATCCATAAGACCTTGT
Organism: Diaphorina citri; assembly: GCF_000475195.1. NCBI lineage: Eukaryota > Metazoa > Arthropoda > Insecta > Hemiptera > Psyllidae > Diaphorina > Diaphorina citri. Next base: position 1,349 of record NW_007384187.1, on the reverse strand, counting down.
TTAGACTGCGGGAGTAAAGGGACTTTTCAGTCTCCTTCCGGCAGTATAAACAAGGTATATGAGTATTCTATACTATTCTATCTCTAATACATAGTATCCATTTGTCCCTGATTACAGCTCCGTCTAAAATCAACGTACCAGTGCGTTTGTCGCGAAGTCTGGATGGAACCAAAATACATTTCACTCCCACTGAAATAGGAGAGCACTACATTGATGTTAAGATCTATGATACACGAATTACTGGCTCTCCCTTTCGGTAAGTTTGTCAAAAGAATAGGGGTTCCAAAAAAGTTCGGTTCGTTTTAATCCCTACAAAAGAAGAAAAGGCTTGTGAGCGGCAGTCTTTTCAGCAGCAAAGGTCAAACCTGTCTCGGCGGTGCAGTGGTCAAGACTTTCGTCTGGTAATCAAGACGGCGTGGGTTCAATCCCGGCCGAGGGAGGGAATTTTATCCTCACAACGTTGTTTGAGAATTTGACTACAGAATTTGACTGTTATAAATTATAAAATTTGACTGTCAAGGAAATTAGGAGGAAAATAACCCTTCGCTGACCGCTTCTGTCAGGGATGCTTTGAAGGAGTGAACAGAAAGAGAGTTAAGGATGCTGTATAGGGTTCTACAGGTCTCTATCAGGTATCAGATATGTGATACCTTATTGACTGGCATATCATTATAGTAAGGAATATCATTATACTAAGGACGGGAAGTTCATGTGAAGTTCATTCCTCCAAATATAATACATACATATTCAGTTTAATTATTATGAACTCTCTACATACGGGGTGTACACATCACTAGGTCCCCGTCCCAGGTATGGCTCACCCTTCCAGTTAGAGCTGTACACAAGGCTAGTGGGTACTGTGGGCATTAGCATTAAGTGCACTTCGTAGAGTCGTAGAAGCTTCACCCATCCTTTGGGGCATTTCCCCCTACACTTAACCTCAGATCACTGACATAGCAGAAGGAAGATTCAGCTGATTCAGTAACAAATTACTTCTTGGTACTCGTACTCACTAGGCTAACAATTATTGTTAAAGTAGAAACACACTACCATCACATGGGAGGGACATGCTACGACACAGACCTCATGCGTGAAATGTAGCAGTTGTTTCATTGCTACGAAATAAAAACGGCGGTGAAACACTTTTTCAATCACGTCTCGTGACGTGATAGTAGTGTGGCTGTCCTGAACGAAATTACCTACACCAGAGGTTCTCAACCGGTGGTACGCGTACCACTGGTGGTACGCGGATACATTTTAGGTGTTAATAATAGTCATATATTAATAATAACAATAAAAAATGTTGAATGGTGGGGTTTTAAGACTATAATTAATCAAAATAATTGATA
>NW_007384186.1:0-4156 GCF_000475195.1 Diaphorina citri | reverse complement strand
CTCTAGAGGTGTACTGCCTAAACTTCAGAGCTCTAGTTCAAATAGGTCCTACTTTATTTTCTCATTTGGTTACTACAACCTGGTACTTGTGATTAATAAACTGAATTTCAATTTCACATGGGTCAAATGCCAACATTGATGGTAAAAAAATCTATTGGTGGTGATGTTTCCTGTTACTGTTATCTCTGTTTGACGGGTGGTGTGTGTGTCACCACACCAGAAAGATATCTATCTATAGTTACTATTGGTGGTGATGTTTCCTGTTACTGTTATCTCTGTTTGACGGGTGGTGTGTGTGTCACCACACCAGAAAGATATCTATAGTTACATGTAGCAGTTCAGTGCAATAGTCCTTAACTAAAATAGACGCGGCACATCAAGGATCAAGAAGAGACCGCCTTAACATATGTAGCAGTTCAGTGCAATAGTCCTTAACTAAAATGGACGCGGCACATCAAGGATCAAGAAGAGACCGCCTTAACATAATAATAATATTTAGCAGTAAGATAGCTATAGTTAAATATAGATCTAGATACCTTAAGAGGTGACTAATCTATTGGCGGCACATCATCAAGGATCAAGAAGAGACCGCCTTAACATAATAATAATATGTAGCAGTAAGATAGCTATAGTTAAATGTAGATCTAAATACCTTAAGTAGCAATGTTTATTTTTGAGATTAATACAAAGAGGTAAACAAGGGGTTCCCAAATAGTCGAACCCCGTGTACCTTGGGCCCGGCCCATAAGAACTCGAGGGGTTTCTTGGAGATTTCTTGGTTTTGAAGATATTTATTTAATTTACCTTCTCGAAAAGGGGGCTTCGCTTTTTTCGACCGCCCTGGGGACTTAGCGGGGATCGGGGATGAATACCTAATTCCCAATATTACCTTACATCTCTTTAGGTTTAGCCAGAGGTCCCGCTGACCTAGCACCTTGCATAGGTGACTCTTCCATTGCAAGTCCCCCTAGTAGTTTTCTCAAGGTCATGCACACTCCCCCCCTCCCCTCCTCTACTGAGTCATTGATAGAGACCACGTGCTCTCTGCAGTACGCGGGCTACCCGTAGACGAGAGAGGTGATCGGCTGAGTCTGATAGGGATAAATTCGGGTATTCAAGTGTGGGTTTCTGTTGAAGTATATTTATATCTAGTTCCGGCAGAAAATGATGTAAGACACATGCTTTGTCCTCAAGGAAGGTTTTTAGGGTTTGGCCCTTATACCTCCATATGGGTTTGGCTGACAATGAGTTAGGGACTTCTTTTCTTTCTCGACCTTGAATAGGGCAAACGTCAGTCTTCCCAGTACAAAGGGTACAAAGGGGGCTTCGCTTTTTTCGACCGCCCTGGGGACTTAGCGGGGATCGGGGATGAATACCTAATTCCCAATTACCTTACATCTCTTTAGGTTTAGCCAGGAGTTAAGAAACTTGATAGGGATAAATTCGGGTATTCAAGTGTGGGTTTCTGTTGAAGTATATTTATATCTAGTTCCGGCAGAAAATGATGTAAGACACATATATGCTTTGTCCTCAAGGAAGGTTTTTAGGGTTTGGCCCTTATACCTCCATATGGGTTTGGCTGACAATGAGTTATAGGGACTTCTTTTCTTTCTCGAGCTTGAATAGGGCAGACGTCAGTCTTCCCAGTACACAAAGGGTACCCCCGCGAGGCAAACTCTTGGGAATGGGGGTCTGTGTCTCTGTGTCTCGGGAGCCCTGCGTCTTCTCTCAGAGAATTTTCCTTATTGAGTTCAAAGCATATATAATCACAAAAAAAGTACCTTTTAATTACCTACCTATGCAGTCGCGCTGCGAGCTTACGCCCACATAGCTAGGTATAAGTATCGTAGCACACAAGTAGGTACTCAGAGGGGTTTTTTTTTCATGTACTTTTACAAAGGGTACCCCCGCGAGGCAGACTCTTGGGAATGGGGGTCTGTGTCTCGGGAGCCCTGCGTCTTCTCTCAGAGAATTTTCCTTATTGAGTAATTGAGTTCATATATAATCACAAAAAAAAAGTACCTTAATTTATACCTACCTATGCAGTCGCGCTGCGAGCTTACGCCCACATAGCTAGGTAAGTATCTTAGCCCACAAGTAGGTACTCAGAGGGGTTTTTTTTTTCATGTACTTTTGTAGGATTTGAAGATGTTTAAAAAACCTCGACCTTATTCGGAATTTACTCTCGCGAAAGGGGTTTTGCCCTTCTCAAACGCCCCGGCGGAGCTTCTCGGGGTTCCAGGGGTTCTCGGGGTTGCGCATTATGGTCGCGCTTCGGTCCCTTGGCTTCGCGGTAATAAGGAATGTATGAATTATATGTAATAGGCTTTTGGTGTGCACCTGCACTGCACACTTAACAAAGACTAGTAAAAAATCGACTTTGGAATAGCTAAAATAAATACGAATCATACATTCAGGTTGTGGTTATGTACCGGGTTGAGATGAGCTCGGACTAGGTGAGACAGGATATTGTTTCTACAATTCGGCATGGGAGTGTGTGGTTATGTACCGGGTTGAGATGAGCTCGGACTAGGTGAGACAGGATATTGTTTCTACAATTTGGCATGGGAGTGGTAACTGAAAAACAAGGCAAAAGTTTACCAACCTTGTCTATCTCAACCCAGTACATAACCACAACCTCCATGCCCCATTTTGGTTCCTTGCTCCTTGCTTCAAAATGTCTATCTCAACCCGGTACATAACCACAACCTCCATGCCCCATTTTGGTTCCTTGCTTCAAAGAAGTTGCTGATTTCAAAGCGTTGCCAGCTTCCCCAAGTTAAATTTTGAGGTTATTCTTGCAAGTCATTCCAAAGAGATATCCTCCTCTACTGAGTCATTGATAGAGACCACGTGCTCTCTGCAGTACGCGGGCTACCCGTAGACGAGAGAGGTGATCGGCTGAGAGCCCTGGTCCAATCAGGGGCCTGGAAATCCGGGTGGTCAGGACTGAAGGAATCGGGTCGGTTATGCTTATGCTAGGTGATCGGCTGAGAGCCGTGGTCCAATCAGGGGCCTGGAAATCCGGGTGGTCAGGACTGAAGGAATCGGGTCGGTTATGCCAGGTGATCGGCTGAGAGCCGTGGTCCAATCAGGGGCCTGGAAATCCGGGTGGTCAGGACTGAAGGAATCGGGTCGGTTATGCCTATGTGGTTAACGTAGTATTTGGAGGCTGCTAAAATGTTGACAGGAACTAGCCTAGTTAGCGCATGGAAGGTAGCTCGCCTGCCTTGTGGTTGGGTTTTACGTAGTTAACGTAGTATTTGGAGATTATGGAGGCTGCTAAAATGTTGACAGTTGAGAACTCTCCTAGTTAGCTTGGGAGGTAGCGCGACAATTTGTAAGCGCTAGGTCGCGGGTTCGATTCCCACCCGGGGTGAGCCTCGTCATGAACATAGAAGGTTCGTTCTCGGAACGGCTAGCTTTCTCTGAATTATTTTTACATTTTTCCGTGTTCTCCTCGATATTGGGACGATTAGACCTCCTTTGTTACAGGTCCCTCTATCAACTTCCTTAAAGAGCCTGACAACAAATAAATTTTTACCTACTCGACTTTTTTATTACTGTTGGAGGAATATAACTTTACTGACTAATTTAACTAGTTTCTTCGGAAAAATAAATCGTATCCTAGCTAGCTAGTAAGTGAATCCAGAACCTACATACATACCCACAAGCGATGAAAAAACCTCCAAATTTTTTAAATAACATGCTATGTAGGTGTCTTTATTATGTTTAAAGTGAACGGCTAGCTTTCTCTGAATTATTTTTACATTTTTCCGTCCTCTCCTCGATATTGGGACGATAAGACCTCCTTTGTTACAGGTCCCTTTATCAACTTCCTTAAAGACCTGACAACAGTGACAACAAATAACTTTTTACCTACTCGACTATTTTATTACTGTTGGAGGAATATAACTGACTAATTTAACTAGTTTCCTCGGAAAAATAAATCGCATCCTAGCTAGCTAGTAAGTGAATCCAGAACCTACAGACCTACCCACAAGCGATGAAAAAACCTCCAAATTTAAATAACATGCTATGTAGGTGTCTTTATTATGTTTAAAGTACATATGTATTAAAAGAAAGATGAAAATTGTAACGATCGAATTGTAAAGATCGATCGATGTTTTTCGGGTCTCGAAGTAGAATAGAATTA
>NW_007384185.1:0-4156 GCF_000475195.1 Diaphorina citri | reverse complement strand
AACAAGAAAATAAAGAAGCTAGAATTGTATGAGGAGGAGAAAGAGAGGCAAAGAAGAGGAAGGATATAAAGTGAGGAATAAAGAAGAAGAGGAAGAAGAAGGAGAAGAAGATGCAATGATGTAAACTTCGGGTGTGTATTTTTTCTAATTTAATTTTATGTCATATTTTTCGGTTTTGCTTTATTTCTCTTTATTATGTTTACTATCCGTTTCTTCTTCTTTCCCTCCTATTCTTCCCTCGGTTTTATCAATCTTTCTCTCCCTTATCCTTCTGCTTCTTCCTCCTTTCCCTCCTTGTTTTTCTTATCTTTTTCTTCTCTCCTCCTCCTCCTCTTTCTTCTCCTCTTCCTCCTTTTTCATCTTCTCCTCCTACTCTCTCTTGTCCTCTTCCTCCTTTTTCATTTTCTTCTCCTCCACCTCCTTTTCCATCTTCTCCTCCTCCTCCTCTTTCTTCTCCTCTTCCTCCTTTTTCATCTCCTCCTCCTCCTTTTTCATCTTCTTCTCCTTCTCCTCTTTCTTGTCCTCTTCCTCCTTTTTCATCTTCTCCTCCTCCTCCTTTTTCATCTTCTTCTCCTTCTCCTCTTTCTCCTTTTTCATCTTCTCCTCCTCCTCCTCCTTTTTCATCTTCTTCTCCTTCTCCTCTTTCTTGTCCTCTTCCTCCTTTTTCATCTTCTCCTCCTCCTCCTTTTTCATCTTCATCTTCTTCCTTTCCTCAATTTCCAGTATCAAGTGTATGTTTTGTTTTTCCCAATTTAATTTTATGTCATATTTTTCCGTTTTGCTTTATTTGTTCTCGGTTTCTCTTCATTTATTATTTATTTCTTCGCTATACCTTGAGGAAGAGGCATTCTCTATTTCTCCTTCTTCTTTTCATTCTTCTTCTTTCTCCTTCCTGGGAATATTATCCTAAACAGACAAGTTTCGTTCTCGGAACGGCTGGCTTCTTCTTCTTTCTCCTTCCTGGGGATATTATCCTAAACAGACAAGTTTCGTTCTCGGAACGGCTGGCTTTCTCCTATCCTTTCTTCCTTCTCATTTCGCTTTCGGGACGATAAGACCTGAGCAGTTACAGTTCCCTCTATCAAACCTCTTGGAACAAAATTTCCCTGCAGTTTAAAAAAAAATGAAAAATAATAATAATAATAATAAAAAAATAGACCTACAAAAATTTCCCTGCAGTTTAAAAAAAAAAAAAAAAAAAAATAGACCTACAGACAATCTAAACGTAAGGTCGTAGATTTAAAACTTTGTACTCACTTCGGACGTTCAATGGAGCTGTTGCAAATGGGTGAAAATTATTAATAAATGGTCGATTCCGATGTAAAAAGTTGTGAAAAATCCAAATCTGAAGTCAAAACTCCGAAAAAATATTTTTAAAAGGTCGAAAATTCAATTTTTAATTGCCGTCAGAGTCTTGAACTCTGACGTCAGACTTCAGGAGATGCGCAGAAACGTATGCGCTCAAACATGAATTGCGCAAAAATTCCGATGTAAAAAGTTGGGAAAAATCCAAATCTGAGGTCAAAACTCCGAAAAAATAACTTTAAAAGGTCGAAAATTCAATTTTTAATTCAGGAGATGCGCAGAAACGTATGCGCTCAAACATGAATTGCGCAGGAATGCGTGCGCCTAAACAGATTAATGTGTTGCCTGCGAGGGAGCTTTGCTCGGGACATCAAAGTTCACGATTTACCGGTATTTTTTAAATGTTGTCTGCGAGGGAGCTTAGCTCGGGACATCAAAGTTCACGATTTACCGGTATTTTTTAAATCGATTTATCTCGGGATCTACAAGTCGTAGAAAAAAAAAGAAAAATTCCGTTGGTCCTCATTTTTCCTGCTCTATGACCAAATACTTTGAAACATCACCCAAGTAAGCGCAACTGATCTATTACTTTCAGTGGTATGCATTGTGGTTTGAAAATGCCAAAGAGAAAAAGAGGGAGGGAGGTAGAGGGAGAGAGAGTGAAAGAGAGAGAGAGAGTGAAAGAGAGAGAGACAATAAATTTTGAAAGGACAAAGAAAATACTGAGGAATTTTACGGGCTGATAGAGAGCTATTAACCTAACTCTCTCTCTCCTCCTCCTCCTCTCTTAATCCCTAGTTTCATCTCCCACTTTCCGTCTCTCTCTCTCCCTTCTCTTCTTCTCTCTTTAAGTCCCTAATCTTTATCCCATTAATAATAATGATGTTTTATAGGATGAAGAAAGAGGGAAAGAGGAGGGAAGAGGAATAGGATGAGTTAGGAAAGGGGGAGGATGAAAATAGACCTACAGACAATCTAAACGTAAGGTCGTAGATTTAAAACTTTGTACTCACTTCGGCCGTTCAATGGAGCAGTTGCAAATGGGTAAAAAATATTAATAAATGGTCGATTCCGATGTAAAAAGTTGGGAAAAATACAAATCTGAGGTCAAAACTCCGAAAAAATAACTTTAAAAGGTCGAAAATTCAATTTTCAATTGAATTTACGGAGGAGATGCGCAGAAACGGAGGAGATGTCAGACTTCAGGAGATGCGCAAAACGTATGCGCTCAAACATGAATTGCGCAGAAATGCGTGCGCCTAAACAGATTAGTCAGATACCTACGGTTGTGGGAATTAGGGACCTTTTCAATAGGTAGGTAGGTAGATACCTACATTAGATTCATTCGAAGATTATTTAGAACTTTAGGTATACATAAGAAGAAGAAGAAGAAGAAGAAGAAGAAGAAGAAGAAGAAAAAGAAGAAGAAGAAGAAGAAGAAGAAGGAATTTTCCTGTTGTCTGCGAGGGAGCTTAGCTCGGGACATCAAAGTTCACGATTTACCGGTATTTTTTAAATCGATTTATCTCGGGATCTACAAGTTGTAGAAAAGAAAAGAAAAATTTCGTTGATCCTCATTTTTCCTGCTCTATGACTTCGAAACATCACCCAAGTAAGCGCAACTGATCTATTACTTTCAGTGGTATGCATTGTGGTTTGAAAATGCCAAAGAGAGAAAGAGAGGGAGGGAGGTAGAGGAAGAGAGAGAGAGACAGGGAGGGAGGGAGAGGAAGAAAAAGTGGAGGGAGAGAGAGTGAAAGAGAGAGAGAGACAATAAATTTTGAAAGGACAAAGAAAATACTGAGGAATTTTACGGGCTGATAGAGAGCTATTAACCTCACTCTCCTCTCTCTCTCTCTCTCTCTCTCTCTCTCTCCTCCTCCTCCTCCTCCTCCTCCTCCTCTCTTAATCCCTAATAGTTTCATCTCCCACTTTCCGTCTCTCTCTCCCTTCTCTTCTTCTCTAAGTCCCTAATCTTTATCCCATTAATAATAATGATGTTTTATAGGATAAAGGAAGAGGGAAGGAGGAGGGAGGAAAGTGGGGGAGGGATAGGAAAGGGAGGGAGGATTATAAATTGGGAAATTCCCTCCCATAGTATGTGTACACCTATTCAGATACCTATTTTATTACATCCGAGTTCTGTCCACGAGTACCTGAGGTACAAACGTGTACCCTTCAGGTTAAACACCCTGTATGTACGTACATGTATAGATGTATACCGAGTTATGAATTGTTTAGCTGAAGGATATATTCATGCAGTCTAATCTAAACTATCCAGAATCCATTGTGTTGATATTGTAGATCAGGGATTTCCAACTTCCATGTTTAAACACCCTGTATGTACGTACATGTAGGTATAGATGTATACCGAGTTATGAATTGTTTAGCTGAAGGATATATTCATGCAGTCTAAACTAACCAGAATCCCATTGTGTAGATATTGAAGATCAGGGATTTCCAACTTCCATGAGTATGCGGGCCACATGCTACATTAGCAGGTACTTCGCTGGCCACATACACAGGTTAGCAGGCCGGTATCCAGGATTTTCTTAAATGGGGGTGGATGCTCCAGATTTTCGGAGTCCAGTCCCCATAGTAAAAGAGCATGAAGCCCGAGGGGGCCCATCCTAAAAGCATCAGGGGCCACATGTGGCCCGCTGGCCGCTAGTTGGAAATCGCTGTTGTAGATATTCCCAAGATCCCTGAGTATTGTATTATGTAATATTGCAGATACATAGGTATGTACATAGATGTTCCTGGAGAATCTGTAGTATGTTTTCTATTGTAAAAAACATGTTTTTTTTTACAAATAAAATAATAATAGAATATTGAAGAATTGAAGCAAGAA
>NW_007384183.1:0-4157 GCF_000475195.1 Diaphorina citri | reverse complement strand
TTGCATTTGGGTAAAATTTATGATTAAAAGGTCGATTTCTATGAAAAAAGTTGTGAAAAATCCAAATCTGAGGTCAAATTGTCAAAACTTCGAAAAAATAACTGTAAAAGGTCGAGAATTCAATTTTTATTTTTCGTCAGAGTCCTGAACTCTGACGTCAAACTTCAGGAGATGCGCAGAAACGTATGCGCACAAACATGAACTGCGCAGAAATGCATGCGCACAAACAGATTAATGTGTTGATTGCGAGGGAGCTTTGCTCGTAACATTTGATGTGACGTCATCGCGTACGGAAGCGTATGCCGTGACGTCAAAGTTCAAGATTTACCGGATTTTTTAAATGGATTTATCTCGGGATCTAGAAGTCGTGGAAGAAAAAGAAAAGTTCGGAATCCCTCATTTTCCCAGCTTTTTGACTTTAAAACATCACCCAAGTAAGCGCAACTGTTTTATTCAGGAAAACCTCGGCACCACTTTCGCATTATAACTTCATTCAAGGCACATTCTTTTACATCCATGCCTCTCCAAGAACGGAAAAGTATGGTAAGAAAATTCCCGTCCTGACCGGGATTCGAACCTAGGACCTCCAGGTTGAGAATCAGTGCTCTTGACCACTCGGCCACAGGGGTGGACAAATAAACACCCTGTATAACTCATTCAGCCCCAACGGAAGGTAATATTTCAAATTCAATTGGATCTCTAGTAATTCTCTTTTCTCTAGTTACGTTGTTAAAACAAATATTTGAATGTTAAGAAATAGGAGAAAGAAATTTGAATAAAATGTAAATCCTCAACCTAATTAAGGACATCGGGTAATTATAAACGCTATAAACCAATGACAATTTTACAATTGGGTGCTCTTCCAACATATGTCACCAAAAGTCCCTACTTGTGCTATTTAACCTCTCTGGTCTATGACAAGCTTTGCATCTTCAAGTAAATCATAGACTTATATCCTATGCCAATAAGTCATTAGACTAGCAAAATTGCAGAAAGAACATGACAATTTTACCATTGGGTGCTATTCCAACACATGTCACCACAAAAAAAGTAACTACCTACTTGACCTTTGTGGTTTGAAAGTAAATCATAGAATTAAAGATGTTCCTACTCCAACACCTCATTAGACCAGCTAATTGTAGAAATAACATTACAATTTTACCATTGGGTGCTATTCCAACAAAATGTCACCACATTTCCTCTAAACATCCTACTTCTACAAGTTAACCTAATATCACAAGCATTGCAATCATATACTTCAAAATGCCATTAGACTAACTAACTGTAGAAATAACATGTCATTGGACTAACTAACTGTAGAAATAACATGTCATTAGACTAACTAACTGTAGAAATAACATGTCATTAGACTAAAATGCAGCAAAACCCATCACCAAATGCAAGCAAAAATCAACAGGCAAATGATTTTTCTTTTATTATAACAAAAAAAAGGACAAAAATGCAAAAGCTACCTCACCCCAAAAGAAGAAGACGTTATAGGTACCTTACACAATCATTAGTAATGTCATTATTTCCAAGTAAAGATGATGAAAAATCAGAAAATCCGCAATTCCATCATTAGTAATGTCATTACTAATGATCATGTAAGGTACCTATTAGAGGTGTATTCGTCATGGCCTCGAATACACCTCGCGGCTACAATGGACAAGAATCTATCTATCTACAAATAGATACGATATATTTTTAGCTAAATTCCTGCAGGAATGGGCTACATATTCTCATCTTGTTTTTTCTTCTGGTTAGGCCCAGTGCCGATGTTGCACACCATCAATATTTTTGTCAATTCTGTGCTTTTTCTTTTACTGGATATTGGATACAGTACAGTACTTGATTGGCACTATTGATAGTCAATATCTACTATTGAAATACAACTAGGTACATATTTTCAATAGTATAGAGTCAACCTTGACAAAAAATATTGACAGGAATATTAATAATGTCCAGCAAGGGACTAAAAATCAGATCTGATTTCTGATTTTATCCATTGTTGGTTGGTTTGTTTCAAATGCTAGAAATTGACTACATAAGTAGGTATTAGGCGATTTTTCTTATCCATTGTAACCGCAGTCAAAAAGTCCAAAAACTCCAAAAAAACCCAATTCACATCTGTCACTCGATGCGGTTCACTTACCGCATTCAGCAGACCCTGCGTCGTCGGAGGCGACACGTGTAGGGGTGTGTAGATCTCATCCGATTCCTGTCGGACGTACAACATGACTCGCTCATTGAGGGGAGGCATCAGTTTGGGTCGCTTGAGGGGCAGAGAGGAGAACACGGTTCCGTCCGTCGTCAGGCCGACTTGCTCCAGCTCCTTTTTGTCACTGAAAATTTAAAATATTATTGAAATTCAATTCAATTTATTGAAATTCAATTCAATTTATTGAAATTCAATTCAATTTATTGAAATTCAATTCAATTTATTGAAATTCAATTCAATTTATTGAAATTCAATTCAATTTATTGAAATTCAATTCAATTTATTGAAATTCAATTCAATTTATTGAAATTCAATTCAATTTATTGAAATTCAATTCAATTTATTGAAATTCAATTCAATTTATTGAAATTCAATTCAATTTATTGAAATTCAATTCAATTTATTGAAATTCAATTCAATTTATTGAAATTCAATTCAATTTATTGAAATTCAATTCAATTTATTGAAATTCAATTCAGCATGACTCGCTCATTGAGGGGAGGCATCAGTTTGGGCCGCTTGAGGGGCAGAGAGGAGAACACGGTGCCGTCCGTCGTCAGACCGACTTGCTCCAGCTCCTTTTTGTCACTGAAAATTGGAAGGAACAAACGAGAATTACAGAAAAAGATTCACCAAAGAAAAGATTCTCAGGTTTAGGCCTGATTAATCTAAGAAAAAAGAAAAATAATATTAATAACCATACGACACTATTTCCAAGATTCGTAGAGAAAAGGAAGAAATCAGGAGGAGCACTGTGGACAGAAGACAGAAAAGAACAACATCGAGAAAGAATGAAGATCTACTGGCAACAGAGGAAGGAACAGAATAGAAATAGGAGGTAAACCATTCATACATTTATTGGTTCCCGTGGTCCAAAGTTGGCCAAAAAAAAAAAAAAAAAAACGACAGATATCGTCGAATGGTGGACAAAACGACCGTCACTATGACCGTCAGTTAAGCAGTGACGTCAAATCCCCGTCAGTGAAGAGTCAGAAGCCAGCCTAGTTAGTTTGGTTGGTGGCGCATCTGCCTTGTAAGCGCTAGGCCGCGGGTTCGATTCCCCCCGGGGGCGGATTTTATCCTGATGGGATAATGTTCGTTAGAACGATCAGTGTGTGAATATGAAATGTGAATGAGTGAATGGATCTTGTTTTTATAATATAAGATTTTCCTTGATTTTGATTTTTTTCCCCAGTGTACCTAAAAATTCAGCTAACCACGATTTTGGCAGACCCTGTACTACCCCGTAGAGTACCACTGAGGCAAAGCCTTGTCCGTAATTGGTTGTTAGACTGTAATATACTCCGTATCTTGCCTGTACCATTAACCATTAGTATGTCATTTCTGGTGTCCGGTTTTGCATAAATCTTCAACGGAGTAGTAAGTTTCCATAAGTCTTTTCTTACTTTTCATATTAGCTCTTTTCGAAGTTTTCATAGTTCTTTTCTAACTAGCTATTTTCTGGTTTTCATAACTCTTTTCTAGGTTTCCATCATAATTTATCTCTGAACTTTCCATAATATACATCGTATATCGTCCGCAACCCATGGAACCTTATCAAGTGTTTTGATTCGACAATGGCACAATCAGTCAATCCTACCATACTACTGAGTCGTTTATCTATTTACTGTTTGTTTCGTCTGTTTGTATGTTGTATGATCTGTCTAACTATTTATTGTACTCAGTTCCTGGGCTGTAAGGCAGTGTATGAGGTTTCATCAAGTGTTCTGATTCGACAATATAGTTCTTCACTACCACAATCAGTCAATCCTTCCAGTAGTTCATCTATGGTTACTGTTTCTTGTGCACATCCTCTAACCTCTGTTTGTGTACACTGTATACAGTCCAGATCTTTATTGTACACAGATCTTTCGCTTCACTGTATTTACAATCGTACATAGACTACATAGTTCTCTACCACAATCAGTCAGTCCTTCCA
>NW_007384182.1:20222-22034 GCF_000475195.1 Diaphorina citri | reverse complement strand
AAAATCTTTCTTGTGGGAGAAGCTAATTTTAACCAGAGTCTGCCTGTTTGTCCTGTCAAGATGAATTTCTAAGTGATTTAGTTTTTACAGAAGTTATTTGCAGTAAATAGCTATCCTGGGATAATGATTTGTTTGGAAGCTTTGAAAGATACATGTTAGGTAAGTTTGGGATTTGTTTGGTCTTTAACTCTAATCTTAAAGCACTCTTTGTGTAAGGACAGAGTGGAGCACAGCATAGATGATGATAAAATTCAAAGAGCATTGTGCCCTATGCTCACCGTTCCACTCAGTCCTTATGCACTCTTTGTGTAAGGACAGAGTGGAGCACAGCATAGATGATGATAAAATTCAAAGAGCATTGTGCCCTATGCTCACCGTTCCACTCCGTCCTTATGCCGGGTCCACACATACGTAATGTAACATGAACATGTTAATGCAAGTGCCTTACATGTATCAAAATTGACTAGTGTGGATGGGATAGAAGCACTCAAGTGTGTATCTAAAGCCGGGTCCACACATACGTAATGTAACATGAACATGTTAATGCAAGTGCCTTACATGTATCAAAATTAACTAGTGTGGACGGAATAGAAGCACTCGAGTGAATGCTCACCAAATGCTCACCTCGGATCCATGATGTTTTCGGTTTTCTGGTGATCTTCTTTGATGTTTGATACAGACGTGTTACACAAGTGTGGATGGGTTTCTGAACATTGAAGCAAGCACTATGATAACCTTGAAGAATGGAGCACTTGGTGAACACACGCAAGCACTGAGCCTGTGAATGGTACTGTACCATACCCACAATTACATTACATGTTACATTACGCTAGTGTGGACCCGGCTTTAGACTAATGCCTGATCTTGACAAGAAGAGTTTTCAGATAATCAGGAGTTCAAGAAAGACTGGACTGTGTAAATCAAATGGATGACAACAAAGAAAACCCTTGACACTGTGTTCTCAGTGGCAAGATTGGCCATACATTTAATAACAAGCCATGGTCACACACTTTTCTCTATTTTCGAAATTGTCGTCAATGTCTTTATCTTCAACAGGTTGGGACAATACAAGAAAAGAGAGGATAATACAAGGAGCTATTTCAACGTACCTGATATTAATATTGAAGGACTTGACACCTTTTCACTCAGAAGATCTTTCAGAAGAGTCATTGGTGATTTCTTTGCTATTATACTTGGTTAACTTGGTTGTTGAGTTCACCTTTTTCCTGGTTGTTCCACTGAAAGTTCAACCTGACTTGGAACTTTCCAAAATCAATAATGAGAAGTGGGCAGGAAGTGAGCAGTGTTAGCACTTCTGTGTTTTCAGAACACAATTTTATTCTAACTTGATCAATTACTACACAAAGGATTACTTATTTCTCAGCTATTGTTGCCACAGAGATTGCAAATACGTTTGATTAATGAAATGAATTTAATGAATCATACAGATCATGCTATTGTGGAATCTACACTTTGCGGAAATTTGGAATCCATTTCCATTCACAAAATGAATGGCTAGATTTTGGAGATGGTTTAAAACAGTGTTGCCAGATCGTTGTTTTACTAGATTTCTACTAGACTTATAGTCCCCTTCCCCTTCGCTCGTCTGAACTAGCTCGATATAGAATTTTTTCTTCTTTCTTTAAAACAGTAAGAACAATGGCTTTTCTTAAATGTTAAATCTAAATGGTTAAAATAAACCCTTTTACTCCGACAAACGATATTTAAAATCCTTGGAATGAATATGTTCGCCTCGTATAACTAGACACTGACATTAACGGACAGTATTTGGCGTCCATAAAATCTTGGAGG
>NW_007384182.1:10500-20119 GCF_000475195.1 Diaphorina citri | reverse complement strand
GGGGGGGGGTGGGCCCACAGCACCCCTGTTGTATCCGCCCACGCAATTCGGTTCGTCCTCGTTCATCTCGCGCTATAGTGCCGCTAGTCATTCAATAATATCTAGCCAAAACCCCTCTACCCACGTGAGATTACCTTCTGGCAACATTGGTTATGCATAGAGGAGTTGTTTTTACTTCTCTATGCAATATGGGAAAATGTGCGTAGCCATTTCTCCCTCTTAAAAAAATCCCACAATCCGTGTGGTTGTCAATAGGTTTCAAAACCATTGAACACTTTTTAGAAAAAAAAAAAAAAATGCCTGCATCCCTGCGGTGACTTAATAGTAAAATCCGGCCTGCGACAACACTTATGTAGAGTACAGTGATCATGATTTTACAAAATAATAATTTGTATCTCTGCAACAGAAAAGTTTTGACGCAGTTCTGTCGCTGGAGTATCCGTACTAGGTATTTTCTGCCGCAGCTATTCGGCTATGCCGTAATGCACAGGTGATATACACGCAACACGTTACGCAGTATGCGAAATTTTTATACGCGGCTGGGGAAATTGGCCTCACTTAACTTACTTTACTTTCGTTATCCACACCACTTCAACCTCTGTGATTTTCGTAAAGGGAAATTTTGATGATGTTTTGAAGGGATTTTCCCTCTTTCGCTGAAAATTTCCCTCGTAATGAGTCCGACAACACTGTGTACAAGTGGTCAGATTTGGTGATGTGTTCAGAAGTGTTGAATGTTCAAGATTTTGATAAAGAATTTTGATCTTTTTGAATTTTCTTCATAATTTTTTATCACCTGAAGCAAATTTCTTAAAATCTTTCTTGTGAGAGAAGCTAATTTTAACCAGAGTCTGCCTGTTTGTCAAAGTCAGGATGAATTTCTAAGTGGTTCAGTTTTTACAGAAGTTATTTGCAGTAAATAGCTATCCTAGGATAATGATTTGTTTGGAAGCTTTGAAAGATACATGTTAGGTAAGTTTGGGATTTGTTTGGTCTTTAACTCTAATCTTAAAATCTTCTGTAACCTATAAACCAGGAAATTGGAATCCAGCAGATCCTTGCTATGAATTGGAACTCATTGAACACCAGGTACCATCTTAAAATCTTCTGTAACCTATAAACCAGGAAATTGGAATCCAGCAGATCCTTGCTATGAATTGGAACTCATTGAACACCAGGTACTACATATCTTATCTGGAGAAACCTGGACACTTGTCATGCAAGATCTCAATTCAGATTAGATGTAGGTAGCTCAAAGTACATGTTTAGGATCTGTAAGGATAAACACATACTGTTAGATCTTATCTGGAGAAACCTGGACACTTGTCATGCAAGATCTCAATTCAGATTAGATGTAGGTAGCTCAAAGTACATGTTTAGGATCTGTCAGGATAAACCCAGGTCTGACCATACAGCCCATCATAAGCCCCTACTTCTACAGTACCTATCATGTTGAAAGACAGGCATCTTTGCCAGTATAGTTGAACAAAAAATGTCCATACCTAGTAGACAACCATAAAGTCAACTTGAGGGCAGTTTTGTCAGATGAATCTGTGTTCTGTGATTCCTATTTAAGTATGAAAGCCATTAATCTAACCAGGGCAGTTCATAGGGGGGAGGGGGCCCACACCCCCCCTTGAGCTCAATTTTTCTCCTTCACTGTAGGCCACACTCTAAAAATTTGGAGCAAGTAGGTCTGGCACATGCAGAAAGTTTTAGGTCATTTAGTAGATGCTAGAAAGTTTTAAATAATTTAGAAATCATTTGCTAAGTGAATGAAACAATAAAGGTTTAGTACTTAATTTAGTACCTGAATAAGGTGTAAGCCTTTCCTCTTCTCCATGTTGTAGGTACCCACTCGGAATTACCAACCCACTTCTTTCTCAATTTTTTAATGAGAAAATGTTTTCCTTGTTAAAGTAGTGTTGATATCAATTTACTATGTAGGTTTGTGTTGCGTGGCATTTCATTGCCAGATCAACGGGTAATGAGCCACTTACAATACTTACATATCTATGTAATTGGAATTTATTAAGGTACAATACATAGTAGGTAGGTACTTTCTCACTGACACCTTCACACTGTTTGCATATGAAAATAATTTAATATTTTTCAAATGAACAACTGAACACTTTACACCCAGATAAGAATTTTTGTGAAGCTCATGAAACCAAGTAATTCAAGCTCAGGGGAAATAAAACAGTTTGTCAGCTAAAGGGTTAGTATTAAAATAGGTACCTACCTATCTGGTTGAATAGTATTGCTTAGAGTGGTATGGATTATACTGGTGGCTCATTGTTATCATCACCATCATTGCTTGCAGTTTCGCTGTCATGGGGATTATTGCTACTGGGACTAGCTCTGGCTTCTAGGATAGAAGTCACATATGAAAGACTATAGGATTCCTCTACAAATACAGGAGGGTATTCGAGGCCTGGATAATCAGGAGTATGTTGACCCAAATCTCCCGATGCAGAACTCTCGTTATGACTATTGCTTGTCGGGTGAGATTTACTCGCTTGACCTCTATTGCTTGCATCAGATTTCTCACGGAACAAGACGCGTCTCAGCCTCGGGGATCCAAGCAAAGTTTTGGAAGATGAGTCTTGCCAGTGAGAAGTTGAGAAGAATGATTTCAACTTGGAGCTAGAGGATGACTTGGTAGTGTTCCTCTGGAAATGACTTCTGTCTGAACTATCTTCCAGTTCAGAGAGGGAGTTGGAATCTACACACGCTCCTTGATGGACATTCGAATTTACTGTGGCGATTTTCTTCAGTCTTTTGGTTTGAATATCAGGTATGGTGTTGCAATTTCTACTGGTGCTACTTGCACCAAGTGGTTCTGACCAGCCATAACTTGCAACATTACTCATTCCGCACTCACTTTCTTTGTGTGAAGTGGATGGGTGACTTTGTCTCATGATGTGGGTGCGACATGCAGCGTCTTCTAGTTGTGAATTTGGTACAGAAGGTGCGAACTGTTGTGGTGGTCTTAATGCAGATGTACTTTGGTTTTGTCTCCGTTCTTCACCCTGTCTCGACATCATAAAGGCTTCCAGCGTTGTGTTATGTTCTCGCTGAACATTTGTTGTATGACCTGCTCTAGCAAGAGAAGCGAGTCTATAATCTGCCATGTCCGGAGGTAACTGTAGGGGAGGTGATGATGTTCTAGCTATCGTTGATTCCATTGAAGTCATGGAAGAATCATGAGATGGCAACTTATCACTCAAAGTACCAGGAGCAACTCTCCTGTAAGAACGAAAGTGTTCTGTTGGAACAGGTACATTATTAGTCCCAGATAAAAATCTCAAATACTTCCTGTCCAGACTTGAATTCCCATGGTCTGACTTGTGATGATTATCTTCTTTTTTCTTCTTCAAGGATGAGAACTTTTTTTCGTGTTTTGAGCTTGAAGATGTTAAAGGTCCGGTTAGAAAATTCGACATCTTTTTCACTTTTGGGCTAGAAAAGCAGTGATCTTTACTCTTATCAGAGTCTGACTTATCACTTGACTTTTCCTCACCTTCAGACTCACTAAAAGTAATATTTTCCACAGGGGAACGATCATGAGCTATGGTAGCTTGCGACAGACAACCTAGCCACGATGAAAACTCATCTTGTGAATCTGCAGATAGATAGAATGTGGTGCCTGTATGATAAATCTTCAAAGCATATTTTCGAGATTTAACTTCTACAGCAGGCGCTACAGTAAACCCGGGTAAATAAATGAACAGATGTGCTTTCGTACTATCCTTATCCGTGAATCCATAAAAATGATTACCCTTGATGATAAACCAACCCCGGATCCATTGTGGCACAGTAGATATCTTGCGATCTCTCTGAAATAACCAACCTTCACAATCTGGCATCACCAAGTCTTTCACGCTAATATTACGTCGTTTTCCACGAAGTAAGTTGGTCTTCTTGCGGAAAACTTTAGGACTAGTAGCTTTATGTTTCGGCTTTAAGGGTATTATAGCACGTAATGGAGAATTTTGTATGCTGGAAGGTCCAGGCAGAACTGACCTGACTTCAGGTTTGTTTCGAGGATAAGTTGAAGATTGTTGACAAAACGAAGTTTCCTGACAATATTGTTTCTTAATAGGTGTAGAGGATGCAAATTGCACTTTGTTCACAGCTTCAGCAGAAGAACTTGAGGTGAGGTTGATTTTGGAAGTACTTGGTTTAGGAAAGTTCCTGACTTGATCATCCCAGGTAGAAGGGCTATGAGGTATTGTGACTTGAACGGTGTTTTCTGGTGTGTAAGAAATTTTTGATGAACTGCCAACCGATACTTTGTTTAATAGTAATTCTTTGGTTTGAGGCAAGTGACCACTAGCTGTGATTGGGTCTTTTTTAGGACCATCATTGATTTTAGACAGAATTACTGGGGACTCTTGAATACCTAAGGGTGGGCTAGACGGTACTAAACTTTCAGATTTGCTTACATTCACAAAGGATTGTGTTTCAACATGTCTGGCATTACTGGCCGAGTTGAATTCTCTGGGCTTAACTGCTGGCACATGATCTTTGTTATTAAAAGAATAAGTAGGACTTTCAGGATCGTCAATGAACTTGATTTTTTGTGTTGTGTTGGAAATATTTATTGTGGATATACCATGTTCTATGGCTACAGTGTCATTTAGAGCCTTTTTATCCGGGGAGACAGAATGTTTTGGGGCGCTAGTCGCACTGGGAGATACATCATCTTCCATAAAAACTGAATCTTTAGAATCAGATATGTGCATGTCCGTTGAATAGACATTTCTTGTTTTGATATCAGAATCACTCACCAAATTTCTTGTATCTTTCTTGAACGTTCTGACAGCTGGTTTGGGTACATCAATAGAACTTTTGTCTTGTGAACTATGTGATACACTTAGGAACATTTCTTTCTTTTTTAAATCAGGACTTTTATTTGAAAGTGTAACAATGGTCTGGAAAGGGCTTGATGTAGATGTACTAACACTCACTGATTCTGAACTGTCACACGAATGTTTTTTATCGTCAACTTCAGTTTGCAGTATTTGTCCTTGTGCTTCAGGTTTTTCATTACGAGTTGAGGCTGGAATATTAATTCGGCTCTTTAGTTCTCTACTTAGTAAAAGTTCTATTTCATCGGCTCCTTGTGGTCTATCATTGAAATCATACACGGGAGTGCTATTTGATTTATCTAGTTTACCTCTGGGCCTAGCAACAGGTTTCTTTTCAGTAGGTCTGTGAGCAGGACTATTAGTCAGGCTTATAAAGCCTTCATTTTGGACATATCTTTTGGCAGGTACTTTTGGTTTCATACTATGGACACTGTTGCTGTCATCAATTTTCTTGTTGAAAATTTCGATCCTTTCTTTCAGTGGTATGAACATGTTAGATTCCTCCTCAGTTAGAGATGGATCATTTACTTTCTTGGACTCTTGGTCTGTTTCCTTCAGTGATTTTCCTGGGATTTCATTTTCTGCTATAAACTTACTGTCTAACAAATTTAAATCCGGTTTGTTTCTTCTCACGAAATCAGATTGCACGGATTTTAAACAGTCAGCACTACAAGCTTTTGGTGCAGACTTCAAATGAATTTTATTTTCATCACTTCCTACTTCTGATGGAGAAGTAGCCGAAAGTAATAATTCACTAGTGGATTTTTCTCCTTTCCTCTGTTTTCCACTCAATCTCCATTCTTTCTCAAGTTTGAGCTCATGCCACAACTGTTCCAAGTTAAGAGGTGCTCGTTTGCTTGTTGGTGACGCTCCTGTTCCAGTGATTGTTGCTCTTCTTTGTACAGGGAGACGAGGTTTAGGATGATAAAGTCTTACACTAGTGGGAGAACTAATACTTTCTTCTTCTTCCTCAGGTTCATTATCTTCATCGTCATCATCATCATCCTCCAAATCATCTTCTGGTTCTTCCTTCTGAATACTTTTATTTTGATTTTCAATATCTATGCTTACATCTTCCTTGGCATTTTCAAAAGATCCCGATAGAGGTTTCCTGTTTTTAGTAAAACTTGTAACACTGTTAACAAGCGCATGGCCCAAAGGTTTAATATCAAAGTGACTTATTCGAGGAGGCGTTATTTTATCATCAAGGAACCATCTATAACTGACTTGCTTCTTACTTGGCAGTCGATAGGGTTTCATGTATATTTGACCTAATATTTTACTATGGCACGGACGTTTCTTTAAAGTTAAGAAAATATCACTACTGGACTCTTCAAAGAGAGCCATCACTTGTTTCACATCCCATCCAACAACAGTTTGATAGTTAATTTGCACAATCTCATCTCCACATTCAATCTTACCACTCTGATAAGCAGTACTGTTGCATTTGATATCTCCTATCTGGTGGATTCCATGAAATGAAGGGATAATACAAAAGCCAAGATGTTCTCCAGGTCTCTTCTTCAGTGTAGCAAGGTCCAAAGAGGATGGTTGTAGGAGAAGAGGATCATGTATCTCACGTATCATTTCATCTGCAAGCTCTGATAAACCTTTTGCACTGTTTCTTATATTTTCAATTGGATGATCTGCAAATTTTCCTCTTTGCCCACTGAATGCCATCTCTAAACTCAGTCTCAAGAGTTCTGCTTTCTTGTCAATAAATGCTAACTGCCCACTAAATGGAGGTCGATCTAACCAGCAGACTAATGGCTTAACAGCTTTAATGATAGTAGCAACATCTGAAAGTGTCTGAGTAGACACAACAGGTGAGCTGTAGTTCCATAGTTCTCTGTGTAAGCTATGGGCAAGACAAGACACCCGTAGTGCCAAGAGCTGTAAGTTTTCATGGTCCAGTTCATAGTGGAAGTTCCTTAAATGATCCACAGCTTCCAGAATAATCTCCTGGTGACCCACCTTGCAGATACCATGATGCTCCAAGTCATCTGGTTGTAAGTTGAGTAGATGCTGTCCATTGACATGATTGTTCAGGAATGATTCTACATATCTGTGTATTGAGACGTCTAAACCTTTCAACCAATCAGCTACTTGATCAGGTTTCCAATCTGCTACATTCACATACGCCATGAATATCAGGTCTAACTACAATCTTACTAGCAATCATGAAATTATTTTTAATATCACAAAGTAAATGGTATAAAAGCACCAACACAAATAAACACAAGAGATTCAACAGAAAAAAAAAACTGACAATGAATAAGTTAAAACAATTGCAAAATGATAAATTGTACAAGGGGAAGAGTCCAACAAACTGTGGTGTTATGAAACATGTCAATATACTTAGCACCCTAGATAAACACCAAGAGATAAGAATTAAAATAACTTCCTGTTACAATAGAAATCTAGGGGTTCTAAATCTTGCAGTATGCACAGATTGTGACACGGAATTTGTGCTAGCAAGTTTACATGTGTTCCTATTTTTCAAATGTATATTGTTAACTATGTCAGAGTAGAAAGGTATTATAGTGTACTATCCTCCAATGATTCCCCACTCAGCCACAAAGTTTTCAAGTAAGATCTTGATGATTTCAATTTAATTTGTTTGTGCCAGTTTTGAATCACAAATTTCCTTTGGATTTTTGTTGACATATTTTGTGCAGAGGACTAGTGGCAGAGTTACATCAGTTTTCACATTGTTTTACAGCCAACCTTGTTGACATACACTGGAAATGAAGTAATAAATCAAAACAAACCTAAGAAACACTTCAAGACCAATAAAACTGAGGGTTACAAAGATTTTTAAGTTAAATAGGTAACAAAGAAACATGCTTAAGTAAATATTAGTAGGTATAAGAATAGAAATAACTATAGTAAATAGGCATGTAAAACCTATTTTTACAGGATTACTTAGTTGGCAGTTATTATACAGCTTTACATAACAGTCCCTAGGTAGGTACTTCTGAAACATAAGGCACAAAATCCATTTGCAAATTTCACTTTATGAATTAGGTACCTACAAAGCCAAGAGGTTTATGAAAAATAATGGTTAGTATGAGTCACACAAATAATAAGTAAGTAGATAGGTACTTCTTAGGTAAAATAAATGCTCAAAGCTCTGGCATTAGAAAAATAAGAACCTATTGAATGAATGACTTAATAATATTGAATTAATGACATGAGCCTCAAATTTAACATGACAATTTTTCCTTTGAGTTTTTATCTGTTTACATGTTCAACCAAAAAGCTCAAACAGTGTGTCTGGACACATTTTAGTATTTTTTTTCAGATTTTTAGCCTAATTTAGCTTTGACAATTTTGTATAAACCCTATATTTAAGAAACCCTATTTTGGCAACTCAAAAATTGTTTGCTTTGATTTGGGAAGCATTTGCTCATGTGCGGACCACATAGGAACTGTCATTTGTTTGCACTCTTTGTGTAAGGACAGAGTGGAGCACAGCATAGATGATGATAAAATTCAAAGAGCATTGTGCCCTATGCTCACCGTTCCACTCAGTCCTTAAGCCGGGTCCACACATACGTAATGTAACATGAACATGTTAATGCAAGTGCCTTACATGTATCAAAATTAACTAGTGTGGACGGAATAGAAGCACTCGAGTGAATGCTCACCAAATGCTCACCTCGGATCCATGATGTTTTCGGTTTTCTGGTGATCTTCTTTGATGTTTGATACAGACGTGTTACACAAGTGTGGATGGGTTTCTGAACATTGAAGCAAGCACTATGATAACCTTGAAGAATGGAGCACTTGGTGAACACACGCAAGCACTGAGCCTGTGAATGGTACTGTACCATACCCACAATTACATTACATGTTACATTACGCTAGTGTGGACCCGGCTTTAGACTAATGCCTGATCTTGACAAGAAGAGTTTTCAGATAATCAGGAGTTCAAGAAAGACTGGACTGTGTAAATCAAATGGATGACAACAAAGAAAACCCTTGACACTGTGTTCTCAGTGGCAAGATTGGCCATACATTTAATAACAAGCCATGGTCACACACTTTTCTCTATTTTCGAAATTGTCGTCAATGTCTTTATCTTCAACAGGTTGGGACAATACAAGAAAAGAGAGGATAATACAAGGAGCTATTTCAACGTACCTACCTGATATTAATATTGAAGGACTTGACACCTTTTCACTAAGAAGATCTTTCAGCAGAGTCATTGGTGATTTCTTTGCTATTATACTTGGTTGTTGAGTTCACCTTTTTCCTGGTTGTTCCACTGAAAGTTCAACCTGACTTGGAACTTTCCAAAATCAATAATGAGAAGTGGGCAGGAAGTGAGCAGTGTTAGCACTTCTCAACACTTGTTTCAGAACACAATTTTATTCTAACTTGATCAATTACTACACAAAGGATTACTTATTTCTCAGCTATTGTTGCCACAGAGATTGCAAAATACGTTTGATTAATGAAATGAATTTAATGAATCATGCAGATCATGCTATTGTGGAATCTACACTTTGCGGAAATTTGGAATCCATTTCCATTTCCATTCACAAAATGAATGGCTAGATTAGGGATGTTGCGATATATCGAAAACCGATATATATCGATATATTTTTCGTCGATATATCGATATATTTTTTTGGCGATATATCGTCGATATATCGACAATTATCCGGCGATATATCGGTCACCCGTCCCAGTTTTATCCACGCTGGACGTTTCTCAACTTCAAATACTTCAATGACAAT
>NW_007384182.1:0-9565 GCF_000475195.1 Diaphorina citri | reverse complement strand
GGGTTTATCATCTCATACATCTTCTTACTAACATAGACAGTTAGGCATCACTTTATTTGCCTCCGTTAAAATCATGTTCAAAGAAAAATCGTAAATCCGGAAGAGCTTAAATGAAAACCAGATAACGAAGAAAATAATATACTGAAATAAAATTTTGCACAAACAAATGAACAAACAGACAAGTTGGTTTAATGTAATATAATAAGTAGGTATAATGTATTATTTAATATTATATTATTATAATATAAGAGAAAAATGGCAAAGCAATCAAGGCCCTCATTAATGCAGTTTCAGTTTCCAGTTAAAAACTTGCGCCCCAAAAAGTTAACTTTAGAATCAAAATAAGTACTATTGATGGGGGTATTAATCTTATAGAAAGGGTTCAGCGAGTACTTGATGAATAGCTCGTAGACAGATGTAAAGAACTTCTTGATACCCTCTTCATTTTTACTATCGTGAACCATTAGGAATTTGACCCCAGTAGGCGTTACAAAGGCTGATACCATCATATCATTGAATTTATCTATTGTCTTCAGATACATATGATCTGTTTGCCACACTTGCTCATCCAAGAGATCTAGAGAAGCGTGTGCAATGAACTCGTAGTAATATTTGTTTTCATTATCATTTGCTTCCTTGCAAGAGAATCCTCTCTGATAGAGCGGATTATCCTCTCTGCCAACCATTACGAAATAGTATCGATTTGCCATGACTTTTGTTAGTCTATAACAGTTTTCAGGACCAACTATTTTCCATTGATTTTAATCTGGAAAAGAAATAACGATTTCATTCATATAAAGTGAAAATTCAAGTATACCTTTGTAACCCTTTGTCTATTGGACTTGAATGTCCATATTTCTATACACACGTACTACATACATTATAATATCTGGTTGAATAGTATTGCTTAGAGTGGTATGGATTATACTGGTGGCTCATTGTTATCATCACCATCATTGCTTGCAGTTTCGCTGTCATGGGGATTATTGCTACTGGGACTAGCTCTGGCTTCTAGGATAGAAGTCACATATGAAAGACTATAGGATTCCTCTACAAATACAGGAGGGTATTCGAGGCCTGGATAATCAGGAGTATGTTGACCCAAATCTCCCGATGCAGAACTCTCGTTATGACTATTGCTTGTCGGGTGAGATTTACTCGCTTGACCTCTATTGCTTGCATCAGATTTCTCACGGAACAAGACGCGTCTCAGCCTCGGGGATCCAAGCAAAGTTTTGGAAGATGAGTCTTGCCAGTGAGAAGTTGAGAAGAATGATTTCAACTTGGAGCTAGAGGATGACTTGGTAGTGTTCCTCTGGAAATGACTTCTGTCTGAACTATCTTCCAGTTCAGAGAGGGAGTTGGAATCTACACACGCTCCTTGATGGACATTCGAATTTACTGTGGCGATTTTCTTCAGTCTTTTGGTTTGAATATCAGGTATGGTGTTGCAATTTCTACTGGTGCTACTTGCACCAAGTGGTTCTGACCAGCCATAACTTGCAACATTACTCATTCCGCACTCACTTTCTTTGTGTGAAGTGGATGGGTGACTTTGTCTCATGATGTGGGTGCGACATGCAGCGTCTTCTAGTTGTGAATTTGGTACAGAAGGTGCGAACTGTTGTGGTGGTCTTAATGCAGATGTACTTTGGTTTTGTCTCCGTTCTTCACCCTGTCTCGACATCATAAAGGCTTCCAGCGTTGTGTTATGTTCTCGCTGAACATTTGTTGTATGACCTGCTCTAGCAAGAGAAGCGAGTCTATAATCTGCCATGTCCGGAGGTAACTGTAGGGGAGGTGATGATGTTCTAGCTATCGTTGATTCCATTGAAGTCATGGAAGAATCATGAGATGGCAACTTATCACTCAAAGTACCAGGAGCAACTCTCCTGTAAGAACGAAAGTGTTCTGTTGGAACAGGTACATTATTAGTCCCAGATAAAAATCTCAAATACTTCCTGTCCAGACTTGAATTCCCATGGTCTGACTTGTGATGATTATCTTCTTTTTTCTTCTTCAAGGATGAGAACTTTTTTTCGTGTTTTGAGCTTGAAGATGTTAAAGGTCCGGTTAGAAAATTCGACATCTTTTTCACTTTTGGGCTAGAAAAGCAGTGATCTTTACTCTTATCAGAGTCTGACTTATCACTTGACTTTTCCTCACCTTCAGACTCACTAAAAGTAATATTTTCCACAGGGGAACGATCATGAGCTATGGTAGCTTGCGACAGACAACCTAGCCACGATGAAAACTCATCTTGTGAATCTGCAGATAGATAGAATGTGGTGCCTGTATGATAAATCTTCAAAGCATATTTTCGAGATTTAACTTCTACAGCAGGCGCTACAGTAAACCCGGGTAAATAAATGAACAGATGTGCTTTCGTACTATCCTTATCCGTGAATCCATAAAAATGATTACCCTTGATGATAAACCAACCCCGGATCCATTGTGGCACAGTAGATATCTTGCGATCTCTCTGAAATAACCAACCTTCACAATCTGGCATCACCAAGTCTTTCACGCTAATATTACGTCGTTTTCCACGAAGTAAGTTGGTCTTCTTGCGGAAAACTTTAGGACTAGTAGCTTTATGTTTCGGCTTTAAGGGTATTATAGCACGTAATGGAGAATTTTGTATGCTGGAAGGTCCAGGCAGAACTGACCTGACTTCAGGTTTGTTTCGAGGATAAGTTGAAGATTGTTGACAAAACGAAGTTTCCTGACAATATTGTTTCTTAATAGGTGTAGAGGATGCAAATTGCACTTTGTTCACAGCTTCAGCAGAAGAACTTGAGGTGAGGTTGATTTTGGAAGTACTTGGTTTAGGAAAGTTCCTGACTTGATCATCCCAGGTAGAAGGGCTATGAGGTATTGTGACTTGAACGGTGTTTTCTGGTGTGTAAGAAATTTTTGATGAACTGCCAACCGATACTTTGTTTAATAGTAATTCTTTGGTTTGAGGCAAGTGACCACTAGCTGTGATTGGGTCTTTTTTAGGACCATCATTGATTTTAGACAGAATTACTGGGGACTCTTGAATACCTAAGGGTGGGCTAGACGGTACTAAACTTTCAGATTTGCTTACATTCACAAAGGATTGTGTTTCAACATGTCTGGCATTACTGGCCGAGTTGAATTCTCTGGGCTTAACTGCTGGCACATGATCTTTGTTATTAAAAGAATAAGTAGGACTTTCAGGATCGTCAATGAACTTGATTTTTTGTGTTGTGTTGGAAATATTTATTGTGGATATACCATGTTCTATGGCTACAGTGTCATTTAGAGCCTTTTTATCCGGGGAGACAGAATGTTTTGGGGCGCTAGTCGCACTGGGAGATACATCATCTTCCATAAAAACTGAATCTTTAGAATCAGATATGTGCATGTCCGTTGAATAGACATTTCTTGTTTTGATATCAGAATCACTCACCAAATTTCTTGTATCTTTCTTGAACGTTCTGACAGCTGGTTTGGGTACATCAATAGAACTTTTGTCTTGTGAACTATGTGATACACTTAGGAACATTTCTTTCTTTTTTAAATCAGGACTTTTATTTGAAAGTGTAACAATGGTCTGGAAAGGGCTTGATGTAGATGTACTAACACTCACTGATTCTGAACTGTCACACGAATGTTTTTTATCGTCAACTTCAGTTTGCAGTATTTGTCCTTGTGCTTCAGGTTTTTCATTACGAGTTGAGGCTGGAATATTAATTCGGCTCTTTAGTTCTCTACTTAGTAAAAGTTCTATTTCATCGGCTCCTTGTGGTCTATCATTGAAATCATACACGGGAGTGCTATTTGATTTATCTAGTTTACCTCTGGGCCTAGCAACAGGTTTCTTTTCAGTAGGTCTGTGAGCAGGACTATTAGTCAGGCTTATAAAGCCTTCATTTTGGACATATCTTTTGGCAGGTACTTTTGGTTTCATACTATGGACACTGTTGCTGTCATCAATTTTCTTGTTGAAAATTTCGATCCTTTCTTTCAGTGGTATGAACATGTTAGATTCCTCCTCAGTTAGAGATGGATCATTTACTTTCTTGGACTCTTGGTCTGTTTCCTTCAGTGATTTTCCTGGGATTTCATTTTCTGCTATAAACTTACTGTCTAACAAATTTAAATCCGGTTTGTTTCTTCTCACGAAATCAGATTGCACGGATTTTAAACAGTCAGCACTACAAGCTTTTGGTGCAGACTTCAAATGAATTTTATTTTCATCACTTCCTACTTCTGATGGAGAAGTAGCCGAAAGTAATAATTCACTAGTGGATTTTTCTCCTTTCCTCTGTTTTCCACTCAATCTCCATTCTTTCTCAAGTTTGAGCTCATGCCACAACTGTTCCAAGTTAAGAGGTGCTCGTTTGCTTGTTGGTGACGCTCCTGTTCCAGTGATTGTTGCTCTTCTTTGTACAGGGAGACGAGGTTTAGGATGATAAAGTCTTACACTAGTGGGAGAACTAATACTTTCTTCTTCTTCCTCAGGTTCATTATCTTCATCGTCATCATCATCATCCTCCAAATCATCTTCTGGTTCTTCCTTCTGAATACTTTTATTTTGATTTTCAATATCTATGCTTACATCTTCCTTGGCATTTTCAAAAGATCCCGATAGAGGTTTCCTGTTTTTAGTAAAACTTGTAACACTGTTAACAAGCGCATGGCCCAAAGGTTTAATATCAAAGTGACTTATTCGAGGAGGCGTTATTTTATCATCAAGGAACCATCTATAACTGACTTGCTTCTTACTTGGCAGTCGATAGGGTTTCATGTATATTTGACCTAATATTTTACTATGGCACGGACGTTTCTTTAAAGTTAAGAAAATATCACTACTGGACTCTTCAAAGAGAGCCATCACTTGTTTCACATCCCATCCAACAACAGTTTGATAGTTAATTTGCACAATCTCATCTCCACATTCAATCTTACCACTCTGATAAGCAGTACTGTTGCATTTGATATCTCCTATCTGGTGGATTCCATGAAATGAAGGGATAATACAAAAGCCAAGATGTTCTCCAGGTCTCTTCTTCAGTGTAGCAAGGTCCAAAGAGGATGGTTGTAGGAGAAGAGGATCATGTATCTCACGTATCATTTCATCTGCAAGCTCTGATAAACCTTTTGCACTGTTTCTTATATTTTCAATTGGATGATCTGCAAATTTTCCTCTTTGCCCACTGAATGCCATCTCTAAACTCAGTCTCAAGAGTTCTGCTTTCTTGTCAATAAATGCTAACTGCCCACTAAATGGAGGTCGATCTAACCAGCAGACTAATGGCTTAACAGCTTTAATGATAGTAGCAACATCTGAAAGTGTCTGAGTAGACACAACAGGTGAGCTGTAGTTCCATAGTTCTCTGTGTAAGCTATGGGCAAGACAAGACACCCGTAGTGCCAAGAGCTGTAAGTTTTCATGGTCCAGTTCATAGTGGAAGTTCCTTAAATGATCCACAGCTTCCAGAATAATCTCCTGGTGACCCACCTTGCAGATACCATGATGCTCCAAGTCATCTGGTTGTAAGTTGAGTAGATGCTGTCCATTGACATGATTGTTCAGGAATGATTCTACATATCTGTGTATTGAGACGTCTAAACCTTTCAACCAATCAGCTACTTGATCAGGTTTCCAATCTGCTACATTCACATACGCCATGAATATCAGGTCTAACTACAATCTTACTAGCAATCATGAAATTATTTTTAATATCACAAAGTAAATGGTATAAAAGCACCAACACAAATAAACACAAGAGATTCAACAGAAAAAAAAAACTGACAATGAATAAGTTAAAACAATTGCAAAATGATAAATTGTACAAGGGGAAGAGTCCAACAAACTGTGGTGTTATGAAACATGTCAATATACTTAGCACCCTAGATAAACACCAAGAGATAAGAATTAAAATAACTTCCTGTTACAATAGAAATCTAGGGGTTCTAAATCTTGCAGTATGCACAGATTGTGACACGGAATTTGTGCTAGCAAGTTTACATGTGTTCCTATTTTTCAAATGTATATTGTTAACTATGTCAGAGTAGAAAGGTATTATAGTGTACTATCCTCCAATGATTCCCCACTCAGCCACAAAGTTTTCAAGTAAGATCTTGATGATTTCAATTTAATTTGTTTGTGCCAGTTTTGAATCACAAATTTCCTTTGGATTTTTGTTGACATATTTTGTGCAGAGGACTAGTGGCAGAGTTACATCAGTTTTCACATTGTTTTACAGCCAACCTTGTTGACATACACTGGAAATGAAGTAATAAATCAAAACAAACCTAAGAAACACTTCAAGTCCAATAAAACTGAGGGTTACAAAGATTTTTAAGTTAAATAGGTAACAAAGAAACATGCTTAAATATTAGTAGGTAGAAGAATAGAAATAACTATAGTAAATAGGCATGTAAAACCTATTTTTACAGGATTACTTAGTTGGTAGTTATTATACAGCTTTACAAAACAGTCCCTAGGTAGGTACTTCTGAAACATGAGGCACAAAATCCATTTGCAAAAGAGGTGATTTCACTTTATGAATTAGGTACCTACAAAGCCAAGAGTATGAGTCAAACAAATAATAAGTAAGTAGATAGGTACTTCTTAGGTAAAATAAATGCTCAAAGCTCTGGCATTAGAAAAATAAGAACCTATTGAATGAATGACTTAATAATATTGAATTAATGACATGAGCCTCAAATTTAACATGACAATTTTTCCTTTGAGTTTTTATCTGTTTACATGTTCAACCAAAAAGCTCAAACAGTGTGTCTGGACACATTTTAGTATTTTTTTTCAGATTTTTAGCCTAATTTAGCTTTGACAATTTTGTATAAACCCTATATTTAAGAAACCCTATTTTGGCAACTCAAAAATTGTTTGCTTTGATTTGGAATTGAATGAATGACTTAATAATATTGAATTAATGACATGAGCCTCAAATTTAACATGACAATTTTTCCTTTGAGTTTTTATCTGTTTATATGTTCAACCAAAAAGCTCAAACAGTGTGTCTGGACACATTTTAGTAAATTTTTTCATGATTAGATTTTGAGCCTAATTTAGCTTTGACTATTTGTATAAACCCTATTTTAGCAACTCAAAAATTGTTTGCTTTGATTTGGGAAGCATTTGCTCATGTGCGGACCACATGGGAACTGTCATTTGTTTGCAATCTTTGTGTAAGGACAGAGTGGAGTACAGCATAGATCATGATAAAATTCAAAGAGCATTGTGCCCTATGCTCACCGTTCCACTCAGTCCTTATGCCGGGTCCACACATACATAATGTAGCATGAACATGTTACACGAGCGCCTTGCATGTATCAAAATTGACTAGTGTGGATGGGATAGAAGCACTCAAGTGAATGCTCACCAAATGCTCACCTTGGATCCATGATGTTGTCGGTTTTCTGGTGATCTTCTTTGATGTTTGATACAGATGTGTTACACAAGTGTGGATGGGTTTCTGAACATTGAAGCAAGCACTACGATAACCTTGAAGAATGGAGCACTTGGTGAACACACGCAAGTGCTGAGCCTGTGAATGGTACTGTACCATACCCACAATTACATTAAGTACATGTTACATTACACTAGTGTGGACCCGGCTTTAGACTAATGCCTGATCTTGACAAGAAGAGTTTTCAGATAATCAGGAGTTCAAGAAAGACTGGACTGTGTAAATCAAATGGATGACATCAAAGAAAACCCTTGACACTGTGTTCTCAGTGGAAAGATTGGCCATACATTTAATAACAAGCCATGATCACACACTTTTCTCTATTTTCCAAATTGCTGTCAATGTCTTCATCTTCACCAAGTTGGGACAATACAAGAAAAGAGAGGATAAGACAAGGAGCTATTTCAACGTACCTGATATCACCCTTGACACTGTGTTCTCAGTGGCAAGATTGGCCATACATTTAATAACAAGCCATGGTCACACACTTTTCTCTATTTTCGAAATTGCCGTCAATGTCTTTATCTTCACCAGGTTGGGACAATACAAGAAAAGAGAGGATAAGACAAGGAGCTATTTCAACGTACCTGATATTAATATTGAAGGACTTGACACCTTTTCACTCAGAAGATCTTTCAGCAGAGTCATTGGTGATTTCTTTGCTATTATACTTGGTTGTTGAGTTCACCTTTTTCCTGGTTGTTCCACTGAAAGTTTAACCTGACTTGGAACTTTCCAAAATCAATAATGAGAAGTGGGCAGGAAGTGAGCAGTGTTAGCACTTCTCAACACTTGTTTCAAAAGACAATTTTATTCTAACTTGATCAATTACTACACAAAGGATTACTTATTTCTCAGCTATTGTTGCCACAGAGATTGTAAGATACGTTTGAATAATGAAATGAATTTAATGAATCATGCTATTGCGGAATCTACACTTTGCGGAAATTTGGAATTTGGAATCCATTTCATTCACAAAATTAATAATGAATGGCTAGATTTTGGAGATGGTTAGTTTCAGAACACAATTTTATTCTAACTTGATCAATTACTACACAAAGGATTACTTATTTCTCAGCTATTGTTGCCACAGAGATTGCAAGATACGTTTGATTAATGAAATGAATTTAATGAATCATGCTATTGCGGAATCTGCAATTGCGGAAATTTGGAATCCATTAAAATTAAAATTTAAATCCATTTCAGATTTCATTCACAAAATGAAATGAATGGCTAGATTTTAGATTATTGGAGATGGTTTAAAACAGTGTTGCCAGATCGTTGTTTTACTAGATTTCTACTAGACTTTATAGTCCCCTTCCCCTTCGCTCGTCTGAACTCGATAAGAGAGAATTTTTTTCTTCTTTCTTTAAAACAGTAAGAACAATGGTTTTTCCTAAATGTTATATTTTCTTAAATGTTAAAATACCCATTTTACACTTCCCGAAAACGAATATTCCTTAAAATCCTTGAATGAAAATATTTCCCTCGTATATATTCCTTAAAATCCTTGAATGAAAATATTTCCCTCGTATGCTAAGAACACGGTACTCTCCAATGCAGTCAAAAATAATCTCTTGCACAGTAACGGCACAGTAACTTGCCCGCTCATAAAAAATCTTGGGGGGGGGGTTGGGCCCACAGCACCCCTGTTGTATCCGCCCACGCGAGTCGGTTCGTCCTCGTTCAGTCAAAATTCGGATCTCGCGCTAGTGCCGCTAGTCATTCAATTAATTCAATAATAATTTATCTAGCCAAAACCCCTCTACCCACGTGAAATTACCTTCTGGCAACATTGGTTATGCATAGAGGAGTGGTTTTTACTTCTCTATGCAATATGGGAAAATGTGCGTAGCCATTTCTCCCTCTTAAAAAAAATCCCACAATCCGTGTGTTTGTCAATATGTTTCAAAACCACTGAACACTTTTTAGAAGAGAAAAAAAAAATGCCTGCATCCCTGCGGTGACGTAATAGTAAAATCCGGCCTGCGACAACCCTTATCCTCCCCATCCTCCCCTCCCCTCCCCAAATTCGAGTACTGTGCTCCCCTGTTACACGGACTGACTTTGGAACTTTCCACGTCACTCCAAAGAGCCCA
>NW_007384181.1:2332-4159 GCF_000475195.1 Diaphorina citri | reverse complement strand
CAATAGCCCTGGAATTCCTGAAGTCTGCACAAAAATCGCGTACATACGCAACACACGACCAGGTTAGAAGACCGTGTTGGGATACCTGTTATAGCCTGTGTACCGAGCTTTATAAAATGACACCCTAACTTTTTATACCTAGGCAGTTTTGTTCCTTCAACGACGAAGTCAATTTACCGTCACACAACTCACTCCAAGGTCCCTAGAGATGTGAAACGCAGGAATGTCAGTGCGATTACTTCAATAGAAAAACCTGTCAGCACGATTGGGTTCCAATTTATTTTGTTTTCATGACTCCCAAAGTTGAACCGCTGAAGAGACGCGTACGCCGTCAAGTAAAAGGGGTGGGGAACTATGTTTCTAGGTTTTGAAGGCGGGTAAATAAATTATCTAGATGCCTATTGTTACGTTATTTTATTTTATTTTATTTATTTTTTTATTATTTTTTTTTTCGGTGCACCTCATAGTAATATTTCAGTAAAAGTAGACACGGAAATATAACTATAATTTGGGTAAAATTAAATATACATACTGAAAACCCTAGTTCTCACATTTGCCACAGAACAGTTCTTTAATAAAGCTCCCGGAGTTACTGAATGGTGCGCCACTTTACAAAGACTTTTAATTCGGTGTTTTGACTCCTTTGTATTACTGCTGGAGGATCTTCATTGAAGATTTTCTTCATTTAATATCTCGGGAAGGTTTTTTGTTTTCCAACCCTTCCCCCCAAAATGGGAGCGCCATTTTTCAAAATGGCTGCCACCGTTATGAGACAGAAAAGTCGGGGTTTGGATTTTATTTTCCAGATTTTTTTTTCTTCTTTTTAGAAGTGAAAGCTGTATTTTTTCCTCTAGGGTAACTAACCTTAGTGAAGTGGTTGGCACAGCGGACTTCAGATCTGGAGGTTGCTGGTTCGATAGTCCAAAAGTCATGAAGTTTAATAAGAACGGAACAAGGACAAGGACAAACTTAATTGAAAAACTAATAATTATTTCTCTTAATTCACTAATTTCATGGTGTGCAAAATAAAAGTTAAAACTCGCTTCGCACAATCAATCACACATCCTTGTTGTTGTGGAAGTCACGTGTCATTCGAGAAAGGGGTTGGGGTTGGGGTGGACGGGGGCATTTGCATAATGAGGAAGCCAAGGTGTTAATGCAGAGCGTGACCACAAAGATTTGTAATAATAGTCATCCCCCACCCCTCTCCCCTCCTCCCCCCCCCTATTCGAACTACCGCAACTCCAGACAGAACATTCGGAATCAGCGACCAAACTAAGAGCCGGGTCCCGCCTAAAGGTAAGAGATTTGTCTATTCCAAGTTTCCAACAACTTACGATTTAATACCACAGCTAGACGATTCCAAAGAAAGACCCTGCGGACAAAAGGAAGAGAGAAGGCGGATAGACCGTGGCCGGGGAAGCCGGTGCTATTCTGGAAGTCGTCGATGTCTGTCCGGGGGGAGAGATATTTTTGGAGAGGCCTTTACAGATTTGACGAAAAATAATATTACATTTTTTTTTGATCCATAGAGAAAAAAAAAAGGAAAGGAATAGGACAATCATCTATAATAAATTTTTGCATGACACACGTCTTTAAAGAGGGACGAAGACGGCGGCGTTTCACCTACAGTTTTTTTTATTTTTTTTTTATTATTAGGTCGCAATCCATCATTAGGTGTGTATGGATTAATAAAGATAAGTAGGTGTAAATGGGTAATATAATAAAGTAAACAACTTTTTAATAATATTAATAAGCTTTAGATTATGGATGGATTGGGGGCGACAAAAAGATTAAATTAAGATTGTGCGACCTATTATATTTCCT
>NW_007384181.1:0-2323 GCF_000475195.1 Diaphorina citri | reverse complement strand
CAGGACAGGCAATTTTTGCCCTCAAATGCAAATTTTTTGAGGGATTTAAGCAAGAAATCCAGTTATTCTCTCAAACTTAAGTATCCTCTTCGTTGGTATGTCATGATGTCGTGTGAGCTTTCGAGCCGAAAAATCGATTCGTTGTGATAAGATTCAAAAACCCATCAACAGGAGAACCCAAAGTCAATTTGGTGTTTGATGAGAAAAGCAGGCAGTTAAGGGGGTAGATAATTTTAAATCTTTTTATATTCAAGCCCAATTACTGGACTGTTAAAGAAGCTTTGACAGGAGTGAACTGCAACAACACAGGTATGATCTTCCCAAAATCAAAGAGGAAGGTAGGATAACATAAGAGAAAGCCAATGTTCCAAGAACAAACCCTTGCGTTATACCCAACATCCACAGCCCCTGTGAGCCAGACATTTAAGGGCCCTACAGGGAGCACATTGAAGAGCTTTTGAAACCTAGAATTGACCCAGCAGGTTCCCCAGGTGAAATCTTGGGGGGCAGGAAGTACATTACATACTTTCTTTATAAAAACCTTTACCCGTTTGGGATAAGTTTGCTTAGTTGGAATCAAACCTGTGACCCAATATCTACAAGGCAATAGTTAAATAAGAAGGAAGGTCCTTAATCTTTCTTACATTTATGTGTTTCCAGGGATTATTTAACGGGATTTCAAAAGAGGAACCAAGAGCGTAGACAAGAAATCAAGAAAGATTAGAACAAAAACTCAAAGAAGGAAAAGAAGAGAATCAAGAAAGAAGTAAGTTGAAAATAATTAATGAATAAATAAATTTTGAAGTGTGATGAAACAATACCTATCAGACCCCCCGCTTTGATAATTAAACTTGAGTTTATTTAAGCATTGTTAAATAGATTCACACAACCTTGTTTTTAAAAGCCCCTTTGTACAAGCCCTCTAGCTCTAATGATCCCTTTGATTGGTTTGCAGGCAAAAGAGTCATACAAAAAGCTTGTGAAATCCTACGAACCTATTCCTGAAGTAGAAGACCTTCTAGCAGAAGAACATGATCTCCCCAGCCACTCAGTTAGTATTCTTGAGTTAAACACTGAAGACATTGCCAGAGAAAACTGCTGGATTGGAAAGAATCAGGTAAACTTATTTATCTTGAGCTTTTTTTTTCTCCTGGAAGAGCTCTTCCCTCAACCACTATTTTTTCTTTCACTCTTACACTAGGTTCACACTGCACATTTTTTTTTTTTTTTTTTTTTTTTTTTTTTTTTTTTTTTTTTTTTTTTTCCTTTCTTTTTTTTTTCTTCTTTTTCTAGGTATAGCTAACTCTGCCAAAGTTTTAAGTGCCGTCGGTCTTACCCGTCGTCATTCGGCCACAAACTACTCTAATGCCTCACATTAACCTCACCCAGTCTGAGTTGGGCCAGGAAAAGGGAGCAGCATTTGCCCAGATTGTCGGTCACCCATCTGGATACCAACCACGCCTGATACCATTTTTTTCCTTATTGCGAAATCAAGGGTTGAAATACTTTCAATAGAGGAATACATCCCCAGACTTCCTATATATTCTTCTAGGTAGGAAGGTTTAAAGACTTTAAAGGTACTTAAACACCCATCACTAGGTACGAATAAGTGAACATGTATTATTTCCGGAAACGTTGATTTTGTTCCCGGTTTTTTTTTGTAATAATTTTTGATTAAAATCAGTTTTTTTTTTTCAAGTAATTTCTCTCTTGTAGATGGGTAATGGGTACGTATAATTTTTGGGGTTGTCTGTCGCAGAGAAGGTGAAAAAAGTCATGTGTTTTCCACCCTTTTTTGTAGGAAGTTAGAGGTTGTTGTACTCGTAGAGGAAGTGGAAAGATCAAGGTTCAAATCCGGGTTTGGAACAGAAAATGTCGCACAGTCAGGAGCAACAGCACGTTAAATGTTAGTGCCTATAAGGTATCTATAGCAACATAAATAGGTATAACTTTATAAAATCATAACTATACAATGCTACATATATACACTGAGAAAAGAAAAAATGGTGACAGGGTGCCACAAGTTTAGGGCGGAAGAACTCTATTATTGGGTTACTTCCCCTAATTTAGGCTGTTGGAATGCTAAATTATATATTGTCGAGCTTCCCGATACAAAGTTTAATATTAGAGTGCTGGAACCCAGTCACCCGATTAGGCTGCCGGCACCCTAGTTCTTTTCTCAGTGTAATTTTATTATAATTATGTACATACATATTTGCCTACAATGCTACAAAGAACTTTGGTTGTCAGCCTAGTTAGCTTGGTTGGTGGCGCGTCTGCCTTGTAAGCGCTAGGCCGCGGGTTCGATTCCCGCCCGGGGCGG
>NW_007384180.1:2276-4161 GCF_000475195.1 Diaphorina citri | reverse complement strand
CCTTTTCCCGTCACAAAATATGAGGGTATCATTCGTCCGATTTTCAAACCTGATACCTACCAATATTTTCGACACAGTGGTAAATTCGACACATTAAGTGAGAAGCTGAACAAAAATATGATAGAAAAGGTCCATCAAGATAACACAAGTGGGAAGATCTATCGAGAAATCCTCTGGAGAGGAAGATGTGACGGTGGAAGATATCAAAGGAGACCTAAATGTGAAAAGTATAAAGATGAGTCGCTTTTAGGAGATAAATAAATGCTGTTAGATTATCTCCACATTTAATCAAAACTATCAAAGGAGGTGAAAGTGATACCTTTGCAGGATCCTGTATCAAAGGAACTCTTGCTGATGTTGGTAATGGATTTGGAGCTTCTAAAATACGATACCTTTGAGTTTCATGTACTTTTGACGCATTCAGTGTTAAAAGTGTAATCAGTGATTTTTTGTGTAAAATACTGTAGATTCATCTACCAGATTGACTATTGAAAAAGATATCGTTTAATTAAGCACATCCACTAATTTCACTCTTCTAGGCCAAAAAGTAATGATTAATTCTTCTTTTGGGTCAAACCATAGCTCAGACCGTGTGGTATTGTCAAGGGGGTGGAGATCGAACCGTCGAGGTTTGACAAGGGTTGCTTTTTGAGGAGAGTTCCATCGGATTTTTACGATTTCTCAGACTCTGTGAGTTATTTCGCTGTGAGCTATAGGATTAGCAACAATAATTCTTCAGAGATGCGTATTTTCTACCCCAATATGTCTACGGTTCTTTACCTTTATCAAAGTTCTGTTATGTTCTGCTACAAAATCACTTTTATTTATACTCCTAGGAAACGCCTTCCCAACCTGGAAGAATACTTTTAGAGTTCCTATATTGAACAAATAGGTAATAATGGAACTCGGGATACTTTCATACAATAGATAGCGGATAAATAGTATAAATAGTCATACTGATAGCCACCGGTTCCCTCTTGGAAACTGAAAAGACGCCCTTACTAAACCATAGGAAACCCAAGATAACGCGCCATCGGAATCGATTCTGCCAAAAGTTTCACGAAAAGAAAATACATTCACACTGTAAGTATGTACGCAATGATGAAAGTACTCTTCGTACCCATAACGCTCTTTGTAAGCATAATACCGTATTAGGATCACATAATAGCTAGTTTACTATCACGAGACAAGATCATAACAAATCACTACCAGTAGTAACTGCTCGTGCATGGCAAACGTTTGATTGACATGCTAATAGGCTAATATTAGAGCTCAGGACCTTGTTTGTGTGCCACCGAAACTAGAACTAAACTTTCCTTTTGCCTTAGAAAAAGGTTGCCAGGTTTCTCTTCCAAAAGAGGTTTGAATGGCTCTTTCATTTAAGTCTATTGCAGTCATAAT
Organism: Diaphorina citri; assembly: GCF_000475195.1. Classification (NCBI taxonomy): domain Eukaryota; kingdom Metazoa; phylum Arthropoda; class Insecta; order Hemiptera; family Psyllidae; genus Diaphorina; species Diaphorina citri. The sequence continues at coordinate 2,760 of NW_007384180.1, read as the reverse complement.
TACCTATTTATAGTATCAGCTACAGTGTTTTATGTGGACTATGGAGGAAGAATATCCCGTCTTCCATTACATAAACAATACCTATAACCAGAAAAAGGTAAAGAAGGAGAGTTTCCCTATGAATCCTTGGAAAACTTTGTTGGAACTCAGATTTTGATGTTTTTCTTCTAAATTTTCAGGAATAGGTAGGTAGGTCCAAATCCAAATTATTCCAAAATTTGGTGCTGCGCGGTGCTTTGTTATGATACGATAGGTCTGGCATTGTGTTAGGTGTTAGTGCTAGGCATTGTGTTAGATGTTAGTTTGTTCACAACATCACCTCCAGTGTCAGATGGCCTGTCTCTCGCCTCTAGGATCGCCACACTCGCCATATTCTCGGCTATCTTTATGGGGATTTCTTTTGGCCTCTTCGCCATTATCCGATGAGCATTATATTCCCTACTATCACATCTGTCAATCTGGTCTCTCTCTCTCTCTCTCTCTC
>NW_007384180.1:0-1579 GCF_000475195.1 Diaphorina citri | reverse complement strand
TGTAGTAAGAAATAAGGAGTGGGTACCGCACTGCCGCACATTTGTTTATAGAAAGAGACCTTAGTGCCTTAGCGTCAGCGATGGCTAAAAACAAATTGAGTGAAAAATTCTTCGGCCTCTTGTTTCATCCAATTGCTGCTACCTGCTGCTATGTAGGAGGCACTTCTTTTCAGCCTCTTTTGATATCAAAAATGGTCACCTTTGACACCAAACAGACAGTATGACACTGGGCTATGTTTTATACCTCTGAATCGTGTTGGAAAATGTAGTGATTTTGACACATCCACTAACATTGTAAACTCTTCTCTTTCAAAGTCATTTCTCTGTAAAAAGGTATGATGATAGCTCTGAATCGTGCTGAAGAATGTGGTGATTTTGACACATCCACTAACATTGTAAACTCTTCTCTTTCAAAGTCATTTCTCTGTAAAAAGGTATGATGGTAAAGGAAAGCGTAATTAGGAAAGTGCGATTATTAAAATTTAATTAACAGACGAGCATGAGTATTTATGTACCTCCAGCAGTATATAAGTCATTTAGGGCTGAGGCCTGAACAAGGATCTTCTGGTTAGGATATAACTAAAGGTTTTCTTTCTCCTTTGCTTCTCTTACCACATAGTCTCGAATGATTTAATAGTCATGTCTATTTTGAGCTATCAATGAAATTGACATGATTGACAGACATAGTGAGCCATCTTGACGGAGCCCCGTCATCGAGTATTAGTGAAGCAGAAAACCAATATTATTCCGAGCCCGAATCCCCAGCATCATTCATGTGCATTTTATGTCCTATTCAAATTTCATCTCTCCATTCTTGAAACTCTCTTCTTCGGCTGCTTCGGAATTCTATGCAGATATCAAATTTCTGATTTTGAATTTTAATATTCAATAACTTTACTTTCTTCATTGTGGCTCGGAATCCATTGTTATTGGATAGGTTCAAGACAGCCTCGAGTTCAGAGCTATGAAAGCTGGTTGCCTGTACTTTCCTGATCTAATGATTGTGCCTATGATAATCTAGTTAGACTTATTATATTGAACCTGCTCGTACGGAGATATCCCAGTAATGGTCTGAGCCAGTGTGCAAAGAATTCATGCTTCCTAGATCTATTATAGATCCCAAACCAGCCGAGTGGTGAAGGGTAAAGGCCATGGGAGCGTGGAATGTACGTCCTGCTCCATATCGTACGACTATATCTCAGGCTTTCGTCAATGAGGCCCCGGCCACTTGGACTGTTGGGTTTTCGACTCTTTCTTTTCTTTTTTGGCAAATGTTCAGCCTTTTAAAATGGGGTCAAAGAACAGAAAGGTGCTGGTGTTCAATTACCTATTCCTCCATCTCAGGCTTTCGTCAATGAGGCCCCGGCCACTTGGACTGTTGGGTTTTCGACTCTTTCTTTTCTTTTTTGGCAAATGTTCAGCCTTTTGGCAAATGGTGTCAAAGAACAGAAAGGTGCTGGTGTTCAATTACCTATTCCTCCACTTCAGACACCTCTCTTGCCAAAGGGAATGCGCAGAATGTCATCTTCTCCTTCTGTTTTGAATCCACTCAACTGAAAGACTACACAATCCGTGTTAA
>NW_007384179.1:0-4161 GCF_000475195.1 Diaphorina citri | reverse complement strand
TTGTCCGTTCATTCTCCCTTCCCCTTCTTCTCTTTGTCCGTTCATTCTCCCTTCCCCTTCTTCTCTTTGTCCGTTCATCCTCCCTTCCCCTTCTCTTTGTCCGTTCATCCTCCCTTCCCCTTCTTCTCTTTGTCCGTTCATCCTCCCTTCCCCTTCTTCTCTTTGTCCGTTCTTCCTCCCTTCCCCTTCTTCTCTTTGTCCGTTCTTTGTCCGTTCCCCTTCTTCTCTTTGTCCGTTCTTTGTCCGTCCCCTCCAGCTTCCTTCCCACCCTGTTTGTCCCAGACATCCCTTTTTGTCCCTTACGGGGGAGGGAGAGAGGGAAAAAATAACGTCCACCACCAACTAAGCTAACTAGGCTGGCTGGTGACCATCTGAGTAATTGCGTACCTACTGCTGGCTTTTCCTGGTCCTACTCGGGCTGGGTTAGGTCTTAATGTGAGTTCATCGCCGAATGAGGAGTAATACTCCTGCTTTTTTTATGTTCTTCATTTGGAGTAATTGCCTTTTAATAGAAGTTCCTGGCTTTAATGACGCCTCGTGCTTTCTTTCCTTTTTTTTATGTCTTTGTTTAGAATGTAAAGAAGAGTTTTCAATTTTTTCCCTTTCTCTTTCGTCCTTCATTTTTTTTGTCCGTTCATTCTCCCTTCCCCTTCTCTCTGTCCGTTCATCCTCCCTTCCCCTTCTCTTTGTCCGTTCATCCTCCTTTCCTTTTGCTGTTCGCGAACAAAGTTTGTTTGTTTTTCTTTTTTTTTTCCCCGAAACTCTAATCGTAACTTTTTTTCCCCATAAAAGGTGCTTCAGAGTACACCTAAATAAATATTTCAGCATAATGGAGAAATAAATAGAGAGATGTTAATGTAGATGTTTTTTCAAGACGAAAAAATAAATAAATAAAAATGTGTAATGTATTATTAATGCATAATAGGTATTTCAATAATAATCATAGATACACCTTTTTGCCACCTGCTACAGTAGGAAGGTGCTTGCCTCGATGACATAGTAGTCATGAAGCTCCTAGCTTGTCTGGTAAACAGGAGGGCGGGGGTTCTATCCCGACCGGGGCATGATATTTTGTCCTTATTTAATATTGACCACATATCCACATAATAATGGAGCTTGATATTGATGGACGAGGAAAATCTATGTTGTAGAGGCTGTGTGGGTGGATGTGTCAGTCGACATCGATCGATGGCCGGTCGACCATGTGTGGACACACCTCAAAGGAGCACAACGAACTGGCTCGAATGAATAGCAAAGCGAAAATGTTGTTTTGTTTTTGGTAGCATAGTGAAAGAAAAAAGGCCCCAACTCCTTACTATATGAAAATCTATGTTGTAGAGGCTGTGTGGGTGGATGTGTCAGTCGACATCGATCGATGGCCGGTCGACCATGTGTGGACACACCTCAAAGGAGCACAACGAACTGGCTCGAATGAATAGCAAAGCGAAAATGTTGTTTTGTTTTTGGTAGCATAGTGAAAGAAAAAAGGCCCCAACTCCTTACTATATAAAAAAAAAAAAATCCACACCTGGATTCGAACCAACTCCAACCTGACTAATGACCACTTACCTGACGAGAAGAACTGGATGGAAAGCGGCTGGGTTGTCCAGGACGCTAAACCGTGGTAGCGACCCTTGTAGCATGGCCAGTCGAAACATGAGCAGTAGCGACAACTGAAATCAGAGAGCGGTTCAGTGACCTTCAGAAACACAGGAAGCTGAAAGAAGCTTAAATTTTACAGGATTTGTTTTATTATTGATAAAAGAGAGAAAGAGAGAGCGAGAGGAGAGAGGGAACTGTAACTGCTAAGGTTCTATCGTCCCGAAAGCTAAGAGAGAAGGAAGACAGGATAGGAGAAAGCCAGCCGTTCCGAAAGCGAACCTTACCTGTTCAGGATAAAATCCGCCTCGGGCCGAAATCGAACCCGTGGCCTAGCGGCAGACGCTATACCAACCAAGCTAACTAGGCTGGCATTTTGTAACTGCTAAGGTTCTATCGTCCCGAAAGCTAAGAGAGAAGGAAGACAGGATAGGAGAAAGCCAGCCGTTCCGAAAGCGAACCTTATCTGTTCAGGATAAAATCCGCCTTGGGCCGAAATCGAACCCGTGGCCTAGCGGCAGACGCTATGCCAACCAAGCTAACTAGGCTGGCATTTTCTTATCTTGGAATTTTATAATTTATTGTTTGGTAGACGGGTACAACTGAAATCAGAGAGCGGTTCAGTGACCTTCAGAAACACAGGAAGCTGAAAGAAGCTTAAATTTTACAGGATTTGTTTTATTATTAATAAAAGAGAATCAATGTGATTTCTCAATTATTTAGCATTAAGATACATGGTATATAGGTAATTGAGAAATCACATTGATTGATCTCAGGTACCATAAGCATTGTACAAAACAATATAGTTAATAAAAGAGAGAGAGAGAGAGAGAGAGAGAGAGAGAGAGAGAGAGAGAGAGATAGGATAGAGGGAAATGTACCTAACTGCTAAGGTTCTATCGTCCCGAAAGCTAAGAGAGAAGGAAGACAGGATAGGAGAAAACCAGCCGTTCCGAGAACGAACCTTATCTGTTCAAGATAAAATCCAAACCGGGACGGAAATCGAACCCGCGAAATAGTACTTGCAAGGTAAGGATAGAAGTACTATCCTCTTTTACCAAAACCAAAGAAAGTAATATTTTGAGAATTTTTATTCTTATCCTTAGTCAAATTCTCAAATTATATTGAGGATAAAATTCCATACCTCGGCTGGGATTGAACCCACGCCCTCCTGTTTACCAGACGAGCGCCTTAACCACTACACCACCGAGGCAGGATGGCTTAGTGCAAACAGTGATTTTTGTTATCCTCAAGCTTACTACTCGTAAGGCCAGCCAATCACTGTCAGGCAGACCTAACGATAGGTACACCTGATTAGGTCTACCTAGTAGTGAGTGGTTAAAAAAAAAAAAAAAAAAAAAAAAAAAAAAAAAAAGCGAGTTAAATTTACGTTCCTTTGATCTGTATGTCTACTAGCATTTAGCTTTCACAAAGCGAGCTCAACACAAGGTGAATTTGAAGGTTTTCTAGTTTCTATACTTTCTAAATAAACTAATAATAAAAGTCGAATAGTCTGAGTAGATAGGTACCTAGGTAAGTAACTATTTCAAGGAGGTAGATGGCTTAGTGCAAACACTGATATTTACTATCCACAAGCTTACTACTCGTAAGGCCAGCCAATCACTGTCAGGCAGACCTGACGATAAGTACACCTGATCAGGTCTACCTCATAGTGAGTGGCTAGCCTAAGAGATATATATTTCGATCGCTGAGAATCGAACCCAGGACTTCCAGAGTGTACGCCATATCAGACTTTTCTGGTTGCACTTACCGCCATTAATGTTTTGGCTGTTCTGCGGGCGAACCCCAGGGCTTCATCATTCCAGCGTACATCATAGATTGCCCTGAAACCAATAAATAATCAGACATGGAGCATTTTATAGACTTCCAGAGTGTACGCCATATCAGACTTTTCTGGTTGCACTTACCGCCATTAATGTTTTGGCTGTTCTGCGGGCGAACCCCAGGGCCTCATCATTCCAGCGTACATCATAGATTGCCCTGAAACCAATAAATAATCAGACAGCATTTTGTAATTTTTATTTTGAAATCTAGAACTTCTATTTTCCTCTCCTTCTTACGTGTTCAAACGGAGTCTGCTTTTTTTCTCAACCTCTCAATCAGTCTTTTTTTACTTTCTATTTTTTTGTGAGGATTGATAGAAGGACTTTAACTATTACAATAGTAATAAAAAGGTATAATGGACGGACTATTGTATTCGCTTCGGTGTCGTCTGTCTGTCTGTCTGTCTGCCGGTCTGTCGGTCTGTCTGTCTGTCCCCATAGAAGGACTTATCCAAACCTGGTCGACCTATATATCAAATTAAAGGTCTTTTTACCAGGATCACGAAAATGGTGGTGCAAATTTTGTCCAGAAAAATCAAATTAAAGGTCTTTTTACCAGGAACACGAAAATGGTGGTGCAAATTTTGTTCAGAAAACCATAAAGCCAAAAAAACTGGTTTTTGGGGGGATTTTTTTCACCTTTTCTCACACAAATGAGCTCTGATCTCGAAATTTGTCGCGACGACCTATGAACTCAAAGCGAGAAAGTTTTAGATAA
>NW_007384178.1:0-4221 GCF_000475195.1 Diaphorina citri | reverse complement strand
TAAAATAGTGTAATACACAGTTTAATATGTATAAAGAAAACCGTTAGGTAACTAGATTTTTCATTGTGGGTTATTGAATTGCCTCATTATGTACGTGAAGTAAAAATTTTCGATTAGAAAAATCGTCCTTTCCATGCACGTTCTTTGAGAAAAATATATAAAATTTAGCAAAATATATACTGAAAAATCTCAGTCTTAAGTGTAACAGTGTTTGCTTGAACAATGTTCGAGTTTCTGCAAGGGTTGTTCTGCAAAAGTACATAGCTTAGGTTTATTTATGTACATTATAAGTTCTCCACTATTCCGCCATTCTTCTGCATTTGTGTTTCGAAACAAAGTTCTTTGCATAACTTTGCAATTCCTCTTGAATTTTTTCCCCTTAATGCTGTTCCGGCGAAATTGTTTTCTGCATCTTAAGACGGATATTGGATATAAAGGGGAATTCAGATGTTTTTTTTTCCGGGGCAAATGTTATTAGAAGTTTGGATCTTCGAACCGGCTGCACGCTATTGTCCAAAGAAAAACGCTATTCATAATTATTGGTGTGTTTCCAAAGAAGATTTAATGGCACGAGAGCTATTCGTTTTCGGCAAAGTCACTACTTTGAGTTGGGGTTGTGTTTTTTGAGTCACTTTGGAAAATCAATGTTAACGAATCGAACCAGAATTGTCTTGGTTCTTTTTCATTGAAATCTATCAAGTTGTTCGTGTATCGCCGCGAAAAATCATCTCTCATGATCATAACTCGAGATCGGTTTGGTTAGCCTGTGAATGTCCCTGAGAGAAGACACGTGGATTCTGTTCTGCAGTTCTGATGACATTTTGGATTACCGCATACAATATCCAGGAGTTACCTGCGTAATATCTAATATCCTTTTCCTTTGCAACACAGGGCTGGTCACAGGGGAAGGGGGAGTCCCATTGGGCCGGTCCTCCTCAATCACCTAGTATGGCCAAAACTGAGATACGTTATTTTTTTGTTCGATTTTTTTTTTTTTTTTTTTAAACAATAAAGAGTAAAGATATCGCGATAGAGAAAGATGACCACGTCTCGAGAGAAAGATTTTTTGAATAATTATAAGATTTGTATAATAAATTTCATACTTTATACTTATTAACTGTGTTTTCTTTGCAAATTTATGAGAAACAATATTTCGAAATGTGAGGAGGGGCCTATTGTTTAGGGTTTTGGTCCGGAGCCCGGTTAGGTTTTGTCACTTGTGATCAACCCTGGCCAAAAGATCCTCCTTATCCTTGGTAATATATCGTATATCCTTTGTAACTCTGATACTTCTGAGATTTACTGCACGAATGAAATCACGTATTGCAAAAACAACACGAGAGGTATCTGGCGAAATAACACTCCAAGTTCCCTTAGTATTCGCAGCTATAACTTTTTTAATGTTTATTGCCAGTTTTTTTTTTATGTCATGTGTGTGATATTTATATGAAATATGTAAATAGAGAAGATTTTTCACACAGCTGTACAGTGGTGTTTTGGAGGTCTGTGAGAATTTCTTTTATCACATAACTACAGAGAGTTGAAAAAGTCTTGGAACCCCTGAATATTTTTGAACGGCTAAAGATGAAAATCTGAAATATTCAGGGGTTCCCAAATTTCGAGCACTCTGTATAACCCAATTTTTTGTACTCTGCTCCTAAAGAAAACCCCTTTGATTACTTACATATCTACTTACTTGAAAAATTCACGGTTTTCATTGTTGTTAATGATACCTATTATTTTTTATATTATTGTCTGGAGTCAAATTTCTCGGTTTCAACTGACCCACCACTCAATTTTTTTTTTTTTTCATTCGGTAGAATCCAGGAATCTACCGAAAAATAAACCGCACTTCACATACCCACATGATCTACTCCTATATAATAGGTATACGAGTAATGAAGGCAGGCATATCTATGTAAGGTATAGGTATCTGTGTAGCTACTTTTTTTCCTTTTTCCTTCAGGAAGTCACCAAAAAAAAAAAAAAATAAAAAAAAAATAACGAATCACAGGCGGACCCAAATTCTTCCGAATTCATAACATTTTTTCCCATCTTTTTTTGAAAGATTTAATAGAGTAAAGACCAAACAACCCTTCAACATACATAGTATATGTAATGTAGGTACCTTCGTAGGTGTGTACCTACCATATCACCTTACTTTGAAAAACATGGATGGCATTTTTTGTGAAAACGGAAAAAAAAAAAAAAAAAAAAAATTGTCTACATATTTTTTTTGTGGGGAGATATTTGATGTTATCTACTTATTTTTAGATATTTTTATCAAATGTGACAATCGCTCTAGGAGCTCTAACTATTTTTCTCCCTCGCTCTCTCATTCTCTCTCTCTCTCTCTCTCTCTCTCGTTCTCTCATTTCTTGTTTCTTTCTCTTTATCATCTCATTTTCTGCTTTTCATTTCGTCGTTATTAATTTAATGTGTGTATAGAAATAAAGTTATGCGCAAAGCAGAATAGCGGCTCTTGTTGCTTTTGACCAGTGCAATCTTTCAGTGTTGGATATATTATGGAAGAAGTTATGGGAATAGACCCCTCAAAACCGTCCTAAAATCCCCAAAAAGTAGGTAGGTACATACTTTTTATTAAAATCGAAGTAACTGTGGGCTGTATTTTGACTGCATTTTAGCACTTTTTGACTGCTTTAGCGGTTTTCAGCTCTACTGATTAAACGGTTAGAGATAAGGGAAAAGTTATGGGAAAAGAAAAAACCCAAATAAGAATAATTAAATAGGATAAGGAAGGTTGTGTGTTGGTCAGTGGTCACCCAGATTTTTACTTTCTTTACTTTTTCTTGTTTTGCTGAAACTGGCAGAATCTCAAAAACCTCTTCCATCCAAAAGCTCCTCCCATCACGAGCCTCCCTCCCGCGTTATTCCCAGGGCACGTCTAATATGTTTGCATGTGCTATGTCAGAATTTTAATAATTTTCATTATTATATGGAGAACTTGTAGGGAAATATTTTCGACTCTCGCATGATGGTATGCAGGCGAGGCTTAACGGCTATATAGACGGTAAACGGTTGTCTAGCTTATCACGGCCGAACCGTTCGGACTGGAATTCTGAGCTGCGGCTAAGGCGACGCTTAACGGCTACATAGACGGTAAGCGGTTGTCTAGCTTATCACGGCCGAACCGTTCGGACCGGAATTCTGAGCTGCGGCTAACCGCGGCCTACTATCATAGTTCATACTATTATAGTTACTGGGGTAATATGTATCTATTATTTATTTATTATAGGTATTATGATGATATTTATATGATAATAATAACTGAACTTGATACGACCGACCTGTTATGTGAATCCCTACGATATTATGTTATTAAACCATAAAATACACGAGATCTTGTTTAGACTGCTGGGATGAAGGGACTTCTCACTCGAGCTGGATAAACAAGGTATATTCTCTAACAAAATTCTAAAAGTTTAACTTCTTAACTCCAGTGAATTATTGGGGACTGGTGCTTTCAACGCGCTATCACCGCTGGTTTTAATCTGGTTATTGAGCCCTTTAATTACCCTCTTGGTTACAATCCTGCCCGTCGTATTCCAACGCATGGCGGTGACAGTTTGATATGCTACTTGGATCTGACTCGGTGACATGAAAGGTCTAGACATCATACGCATACATTTAATAACAGTTTAACCACCCTGGGAGAAATAGGGGGAAGGAGAAAGGGAAAGAGAGAGAACATGAAGAGGGAGGGGGAGGAGGGAGAAAGAAAAGGAAGGGAGGAAAAACGGAAGAAGGAAGAAAAGGAAAAAGATAAAGGAAAAAGAAAAGGAAAAAGGGAGAGAAAGAGAGGAAAAGGAAGGAGGGAAAGTTGAAAAAAAAAGTGAGGAAGAAAGGGAAGGAGGAGTGAGACATGGAAGGAGAGAGAGAGAGAGAGAGAGAGAGAGAGAGAGAGAGAGAGAGAGAGAGAGAGAGAGGAGATGCGGAAATTAGTGGAGATGCAGAAAAAACAATATTGTTTGATTTAATATTTCCTTTGACATGGCTTATGAATTTTCAGAGAGGATTCCACCTGCTGACCTGTCCAACTAGGTGTCCATGAACCTACACTTCGCAATCGCAATAGACGTTGCTTAACCTCAGAGTCCCATTAAAAAATGATAAAATAAATCATAATAGGTAGGTAGATAATAATAAAAAATAAAAATAATGAGAAAACAAGCAAAGTACATAAATAACCGAAATCTTTTA
>NW_007384177.1:0-4163 GCF_000475195.1 Diaphorina citri | reverse complement strand
TATGTATGTATGTGTGTACTACAGGTTTAAATGGGAAAAGGTGGTATACAAAATATCTCAAGAACGGTTTGTCCTAGATCGATGAAATTTGGTATGCTATCCCGGTATTGTCCAAGGACGCGACTGTAAAACAATTTGGTAAAAATCGGACAGTCACTCATCCAGATATCAACCAAAGTCAATGTTGCTTCGAACACTGACGAGAGAAAAAAAAAGAGCCATCAAAATCGTTCCAGTAGTTTTGACTATAGAGTGGTCAACTTCAAAGAAGAAGAAGAAGAAGAAGCAGCAGCAGCAGCAGCAGCAGCAGCAGCAGAAAATGATGAAAAATTTTGACGATTTTCTAAGCCACATATCTCCGGTTTAATATAAGAGCTTATTTAGACTGGGGGGTGAAGGGACTTGTCAGTCTCATCCTAGCTGCTAGGACCTAGCAGTATAAGTGTAGAGTAGTCCAGTTCCAAAAGTGGACACAAACAAATGGACATTTTTAGGGAAAGCACGAAAAACTCCTTTCTTTTGAAACAAGCAGCTGAATAAGGTCTTAAAAAAAAGCTAAAATCCAAGGGAATCTGTTGGTGTATAAGGTATTTCTGCCAAAGTTGACATTAATAAATTAGTTATATTAAGGTCAGAGTTCCGAGATGTCCAGTTTTGGTACCGTTAAAAAAATTTACCCCTTTTTGGAACTGGGCTACTCAGGTATATTCTGTTCTATTCTAACCCATTTTGATGATTTTTTTTTCTTTTTCAATTTGGTCTACTTTTGCGCCCCAACAGACAGTCAATCCGTTTTCTTCCATCGTTTGTAGTTTTTCCTCTCCAACTACCTGAAAACGGCTACTTTCTCTGTGGTGTATAAATAATATCTCTTCGGCGGGGCGCTACCGCGCTTGTTAATATCATGACCATACATCAAACTGAATAATCTTTTATTTCATTTTAAAGTTCTATACCTCTAAAAAAAAAAAAAAAAAAAAAAAAAAAAAACCAGAAATTTTTTTTTTTTTTTATAAGATTTCACCCCTAAAAAAAAAAAAAAAAAAAAAAAAAAAAAACAAAAAAACAACTACCTACATGAGCTTTTTTTTCTTTTTCAGGGAATATCTGAAGAGGTCTTCAATAGCCTAGCAACGATGTTACCAAGCATATTCCGAGTGTCAAATCCATTGATATTCAAAGTAAAATAAACTTTAATTAGAATGGGCTGTTTTTACCCTATCTGCACTATCTACTCAAATATATGTCTCGCCTGTGTCCATCTCATTGTATTTAGACCTTGCTTTATATTTCGTGCTTTTTTTTTTACTCATTGTGAAAATCCAAGGTTTTACTTTCGCGGTGGTCACGGTGATGACGTCATTCATTAACGAATAATCTCGCAATGACGCAATGAGAGAAAAAACTATCGCGTTGAAAAAAAATCAGAGGAGCACTCGGCATGGATAGGATCGAATAAATATCTGATTTGAGTGAGATTTGATTTTTGTTCTTTTTAAAAGTTCCTTTTTTCTACTGGATTCTGGAACTTCTCGAAGATTGTCAAAGTAAGGATGAGTCAATGAGTGTGGTGATGTGGTGTGAAGAGTTTCATATTTTTTATGTGGCCCTCGGTAAAAAAAAAGTTTGCCCATCACTGGGCTAGATTTAAGGTATAATATAATTATGTTATTGCGTTATAACTTATAACCGATCTCCTGGACAAAAAAGTCTTACAGGGCCGTAGCTCGACCTAAATTTTCGTGAACTCGTTGAATTCGGCCATTAATTTTTACTTGATGGGCAGAGCTCATAATTATGTGCTCCTTTATTTTCCGCAAAAACCGCGAACTCCAAAAATTCGAGGGAGTAGTCAATTGTACTTTGAATTTAACGTAAATCAAAAAGTTGTGTTTTTTTTTCGAAATTTCAATCAGGCTCCGAGAAAAACAAACAGGCCTTTTTTTAAATATATATATTCTGGGACACCCTGTATAAAGGTCTTGTATTTGTATGGGAATTATTCTAATTATCATTTGACAGGGAGGCAAGGAAAAAGATCTTTTACCAGGTGATGTGATTATAACCAAACATTCGAATCTGTGCCTTGCTCATCTTGTGTTTCATATGATGGTGGATGAATCTCTTTACTCTAGTAAGTACCTGTAACACTAGTCTAAAGCTGTGTCCAAACAGAGTCGAACGGCAGTCGATTGATGTGCCTATGGTCTTCCTGTACCCTTGTACAAAGACCATGGACGAGGGGGAGGTCAATCTGTGTTGTCAAGGCAGTGTGGACGGTTCAGTCGACTAAGTGTGGACACAGCTGTCTCTCATGTTAAGAGAGATGTTTTAATTTTTAATACATAGGTTTCTATAAGTAAACACAATGGAATATGCTTTCGGAGTCAGGGAGTTAATGTTGAAAATTCACCCTCCTTGGCGAAATTGCCACAGAGATGAATAATAAAATACGGCTTATTTCCTTCCAATACATATTTATATCGATAAGTCAAGATTTTCTCTCTCGAAATCTTGAATTAATCGATCAGAAAATCGAACAAAAAGACGACGGATTTTAGTTTCGGCCATATTAGGTGATTTATGAACATTTCAACTTTCAGTACATACCATCAATTTGGGCCATAAAAAATGAAATGTTACCAAGTTATGGCCATTTCTCTGAGTGTCTTGAAAATTGGACGGTATATGTACACTAAAGAGTTATGCAAAATTGCATACGCAAATAATAACAGCGTGTTTTCGTGGTTTTCAGGTGAAATGAATTCTAGACATTACATTATTTTGGCTAGTTATGCAAAATTGCATACGCAAATAATAACAGCGTGTTTTCGTGGTTTTCAGGTGAAATGAATTCTAGACATTACATTATTTTGGCTTTTAGAAACATAATGAAAGTATGCTGCTCTTATGACATCACAACACTGACTATACCTCTGCTCCTGGGACATGAAATGACGGAGGTAAGCTAACAACAATGAAACAATATTGTACAGCACTGTAGCATACTGTCAAAAAAATGATGGTGATGGTGATTCATATTTTCTTTTCCTTTTCTTTAGAACATGACAGTTGCATGGTGTACGAAGAGAGCAGAACTTGTTCTGAAATGTGTGAAAGGTTTCATGATAGAGATGACGTCATGGGGTGGATCTGAGTTGAAGAACCTGCAGTTTGTTGTTCCTAAAGTAAGTGCTAACGATTACTAGAGTTCTAGGTTCTATTCCATGAAGCAATTCTGAGTCATACTTCAAACTTCGCCTTGTGGCCACAATCGGCTGCGACTTTAAATGAGAACCCCAACATCATACCAAAGGCTGTTTTTTTTTACAAGTTTGAACTTTTATGGAGGGTCAATTTTCTTATACATGTGCCACCCGACAGATGAGGATTGGGAGGCGAGGGTAGAGCTTGATTATTTCAAACACCTCTGCCTGACCTCTGATGTTGAGTTGTTGAGGTACCCCATGAGGGTGAAAAAATGAAGAAGAATTTGAGCTATTAGATGAGGTGGAGGATCAAGTATTATGTTAGTTCCTCCACGTCTGATATTTTGTTCCCTACGAAGTGTGTACGTTTTCTTTTCTTTTCTCCAATGAAAAATCATTGATACATAAATTAAACTGATGGTCTGTTTAAAAAAATAAAAATAATAACATAGGAAAAGCCTATCCTTGAATAGCATTTTTGGGTCTAAAACTGGACAACTCAGTACCTTACGGTTCCAAAAGGGAACATATTCCGGTTTTCGGTGCCAAAACTGGACATCTCGGAATTTTGACATTAAAGAACTAGTTGATTTCAACTTTGCCAGAAATGCAATATAGTCGTACATATACCAAGATATTCCCTTAGATTTTAGCTTTTTTTTTTCAAGACCGAAACCATTAAAATTGGCTGCTTCTTTCAAAAGATATGAGTTTTTCGTGTTTTCCCTAAAAAAGTTTATCCGGCCGTAGTCCACTTTTGGAACTGGGCTACTCAAAAGGCACACCTTCCACTGACGAGAGAAAAAAAAAGAGCCATCAAAATCGTTCCAGTAGTTTTGACTATAGAGTGGTCAACTTCAAAGAAGAAGAAGAAGAAGCAGCAGCAGCAGAAAATGATGAAAAATTTTGACGATTTTCTAAGCCACATATCTCCGGTTTAATATAAGAGCTTAT
>NW_007384176.1:0-4163 GCF_000475195.1 Diaphorina citri | reverse complement strand
AGAGGAAGAGCCAAACCCCTGAAAGAGAAAGAGAGAGAGAAATGTTGGATGAAAGGTTTTGTGCTGTCATTTCAATTATTGTCCTTATTATTCATCTCTCTCACTCCCTCTCTGTCTCTGTCTTCCGTCGCCATCTTTTCCTTCCTCTCTCTCCTTCTTCCGTTACCTTCTCTCTTTACATCCCTCCCTTTCTCTCTCTCTCTCTCTCTCTCTCTCTCTCTCTCTCTCTCTCTCTCTCTCTCTCTCTCTCTCTCTCTCTCTCTCTCTCTCTCTCTTTCTCTCTCTCTCTCTTTCTCTCTCTCTCTTTCTCTCTCTCTATCTTTCTCGTATAAATAATGTCTGCTCTAGGAAATTCAATTTTCAGACTTCCAGTCAGCCAGGCAAATTTTCATAGAAAAAGAGAGAGAGAAATAAAGAGAGAGAGAGAGAGAGAGAGGGGGGGAGAGAGAAGTACGGCTAAATAGAAGAGAGGAAACATGAATGAGACAAGTGAGAGAAGATAGAACGGAAAAGAGAGAGAGTAAGCGAAACAGAAAAGCGAAACAGAGAAAAGCGAAGAGATAACAACGGGAGGGTTGGAGAAAAAGATAAAAACAAAGGGTACTAGTGAGAACAGAGTCAAAAGGAAAAGAGAAGGAAAGAGATAGAACAACAGAGATAAAATGGGAGGGAGAGAGAGAGACAATGAAGATAAATACAGGGAAAGAGACACGGTAAGCACGAGTGAGAGAGGAAGAGAAGTAAAGAGGGGAAAAGTAATGAAAGAAGAGAGAGAAATAACAGAAAAAAAGGGGGAGGTAAAAAAAGGGTGTAGGGGAAAGAAGAATTAAAGGAGGAGAAATTATATGAATGAGAGAGAGAGAGAGAGGGAATTAAATTTTCGAAATAATGAGGGAAAATCATACAAAGCCAGGGGATAGAGTCATCCTCTTCTTCCCACATTCTCCTCCATATCCTTCATACCTCCTTCTTCTTCCTCATCTTTCTTCCCATCTCCTTCCTCTCCTCCTTTTCATCCTATATTCTCCTCGCCTTCCTTTATACCTCCTTCTTTTTCCTCCTCTTCCTATCTTCTTCCTCTCCTCCTTTTCATCCTATATTCTCCTCGCCTTCCTTTATACCTCCTTTTTTTTCCTCATCTTTCTTCCCATCTCCTTCCTCTCCTTCTTTTCATTCTATATTCTCCTCCCCTTCCTTTATCTCTTCCTCTCTAGTTTATTTATCCTACATTTCCCCCTTCTGCTCTAGTTTCACTGCTCGTTTTACTCGCAAGACTTTTTATCATGGCTGCGTTAATTGAAAATTATACCCCCCATCTTCATCTACTTCATCCTATATTTTCATACTGTATTTTCATCCTATGTTTTTCTTTCCCCCTTCTCTTTTCCCTTCTTTCTTCATCCTCTTCTTCCCACATTCTCCTCCATATCCTTCATACCTCCTTCTTCTTCCTCATCTTTCTTCCCATCTCCTTCCTCTCCTCCTCTTCATCCTTCATTCTCCTCGCCTTCCTTCATCCCTCCTTCTTTTTCCTCATCTTTCTTCCCATCTTCTTCCTCTCCTCCTCTTCTTCCTATATTCTCCTCGCCTTCCTTTATACCTCCTTCTTTTTCCTCCTCTTCCCATCTCCTTCCTCTCCTCCTTTTCATCCTATATTCTCCTCGCCTTCCTTCATCCCTCCTTCTTCTTCCTCATCTTTCTTCCCATCTCCTTCCTCTCCTCCTTTTCATCCTATATTCTCCTCCCCTTCCTTTATACCTTCTTCTTTTTCCTCATCTTACCATCTCCTTCATCTTCTCCTTTTCATCCTATATTCTCCTCGCCTTCCTTCATCCCTCCTTCTTTTTCCTCATCTTTCTTCCCATCTCCTTCATCTCCTCCTCTTCTTCCTTCATTCTCCTCCCCTTCTTTTATCTCTTCCTCTCTAGTTTATTCATCCTACATTTCCCCCCTTCTTCTCTAATTTCACTGCTCGTTTTACTCGCAAGACTTTTTATCATGGCTGCGTTAATTGAAAATTATACCCCCGTCTTGGTGTCGTTGGTATTTCACTTTTAATTAAACCCAGAGCAGATCTACGGAGCTTCGTGGTAAAAATGGCGGTGTGAGCTCCCGGTCTAATTAACCTAATGTAATTTTATTCGGGTTAGATGGGGAGACAACTTTTCTAGGTAGGGTAAGATGGAAGACAACTTTTCTAGGTATATTTCACTTTTAATTAAACCCAGAGCAGATCTACGGAGCTTCGTGGTAAAAATGGTGGTGTGAGCTCTCGGTCTAATTAACCTAATGCAGTTTTATTCGGGTTAGATGGGGAGACAACTTTTCTAGGTAGGGTAAGATGGAAGACAACTTTTCTAGGTCATTAACCTAATGCAGTTTTATTCGGGTTAGATGGGGAGACAACTTTTCTAGGTAGGGTAAGATGGAAGACAACTTTTCTAGGTCATTTCGAGATTTTTGAGGCACTAGTTTTTAAAAGAGGATTTAAAGGAGTTTTAAAGGAGGATTGGTAATTATGCAGAAGTCACGTCCGTGGAAAAGAAAAGCTCCTTTTTGTACTTAACCGCTTAACTTCTATCAAACTTCTTGAAAAAATCGCACCTTCGTACCTAGGTACCTGATGTTTATCTGAATCACACACAAGCCTAATGCCCATCCCACGGCCATCCTAGGGATTGGTTGAACAATTGAAAAGAAAAGCTCCTTTTTGTACTTAACCGCTTAACTTCTATCAAACTTCTTGAAAAAATCGCACCTTCGTACCTAGGTACCTGATGTCGTTTATCTGAATCACACACAAGCCTAATGCCCATCCCACGGCCATCCTAGGGATTGGTTGAAGAATTAATTCTGAAATTCTTACTATGAAAATAACTTACTTCTCATTACTTGTTAGAGTTATCAGCTTATTATTATTCTGAGATTTAGTATACAGTCGTAGCATAGGAATCTACTGACAAGATAGACTTCGCATGAGAAACTCCTCAATCTTCTGATAACTCTGATAAGATATCTAACAATCTTACACAAACATACGATTGCTAATGCTAAGGCTAGTATGTTCATCGGATATTAATTCGAATTATTTCCTTGACTGACTCTAGTACAGTAGAACCTCGATTATTTCAACTAATGGGACCGAGGGTACCTAGTTGAAATAATCGAAGTTCCGTATAAAACAATGGGAAAAGGGCAAAACTTAGGTAGGTACAAAAGAAGAAAATAGGTAATAAATACCCTATCGAATCCTTCGAAAGCTAGAAAATAATGCCTATTAGGGAGTTGAAATAATGGAAGTTGAAATAATCGAGGTTCTACTGTATTCCATGGGTGAAAACTTACTTATTTCCGAGAGGCCTTCTAGTTTCTAATGTGCATTTCCGCATATTGTGGATCATCAGAAATAAACTGACCCTCGGAATGCCTTCTGTACATATATACCGAGCAGTGCAGGTTCGAGTCCAAGTCAAGTCACATAATTTAGCTTAATATACCTATTTACATAGGCCATTGGGGGGACCACATTCTTTGTTACGAGATTTTTTTTTTTTTTTTTTTTTTTTACTGGGTTGCCACGTGAGAAGATGTGAATTGAATTAATTGCTTAATAAGAAGCGTGTGTGATAAATTAAAACTCTGTAGCCGTTTTAAAGTACTTGGGTAGGTACTTAATTATTTATTGGCTATTGGCTCATATACCTATGTAGGTAGGTAAGTTTCTGCTATTGAAAAAAAAAAGTTTAAAAAACATCCAAGTGTTGGGAGATTTAAAATTCTACATGGATTAGGTAGGTAGTAGGAAGGTATTACATTTTTTTTTTTTTTAGAATTTAATGATATGACCACACTAATGTCTAACATAGCCTTCTCAAAGCTTAGGCCAACCACTCACTATCAGGTAGACCATTCTTGACAGATACACTTGACACCTGATGAGCACACACACTATCAGGTAGAACTGACTCTATCAGGTAGACCTGACACGATCAGGTAGACCTGACTCTATCAGGTAGACCTGACTCTATCAGGTAGACCTGACTCTATCAGGTAGACCTGACTCTATCAGGTAGACCTGACTCTACCAGGTAGACCTGACTCTACCAGGTAGACCTGACTCTATCAGGTAGACCTGACTCTACCAGGTAGACCTGACTCTATCA
>NW_007384175.1:0-3916 GCF_000475195.1 Diaphorina citri | reverse complement strand
GGGACCCCAAAACGGATATTTCCACACATTTCCCGATTTTGAAAATTTGGACCGATTGCAATACTTTCATTACTAGTAGAGCTCCGCTATACTGTAGTAATAGAAAGTAAAAATTATACCGGTACATTAAAGTTTAAATGTCGAAATAAAATAAATAAGGTACGCATTAAAAAGAACAGAGGAGTGGGAGGCAAAGAGAAGAAGGAAACCAGACTGAGGGAAATAAAGAAGAGGGGAGAGAGGTCTGGAAAAAAGGGAGGAAATAAACAGGCTAAATAGCTCTGATGGCATAACAACTTACAATAAAATATATGAACTGGATCTTTTTTTTCATTTCGGGCACTAAAAGAAGTTCAAAAGCATACAAGGAAAAAAAGAAGGTAAAAAGGAAAAAGAAAATCTTTTCGAGAGAAAAATCTGGTAGGAGTAAAATCATTTTTACAAATAAATTCTTTTAGCAAAACGTTCTCTTTACATTTTACCTCCTCCTCTTCGCAGGTTCTTCTTCACCTCAACTATCCTGGCCTCTTCTCAGGACCGAAATATGAAATTTCCAATGCCCGAGTAGAATAACAAGAATGTTCGAGTCTTTTCATTAATTTTTGGTGGGTGTGCCAAAAGTACACCAAACGTAAATAAGTGAAATTTTATTCACTCATTCATACACTGATCGCTTTATCTCCAGAACCACAACAACTGGAAAGCTGAAATTTGGTCGGAACATTCCTAAAATATTCCAGTTGTGTACCTATTAAGAGATAATTTTGACAAAATCTAAAGTTTTCTCGAGTTATGATCAATTTCCCGTGGCGAAGCATGGGCACAGAATCACAGCTATTAATAAGAGGGCCCTCTTTCAGTAACGACCATTATACTCCTCACATTTTACTACATGCAGAGAAAAATCGTCATAGGTAGCTACCATTTATCAATATTGGAGAAGGGACTGCAGATTCGAACATTTACTATTTATTACACAGGCCTTCTTTTACGCCTCCTAAACTCCCAAGTATACGGCCCTGTCTATGTTCCCTGTCTTCTTATACCTCCTCCGTCTGAAATTCTGGACGTCTTGAAGTTTTTCCTACCTTCTCCCTTATGTTTGCTCATTATGAACCTTAGGTAAACACGTCTGTAATCCTATGTATTTCTTACTTTTCCTAGTAAAGTTATTCTCTGTTGAGAACCAATAGGAAATAAACTGTGATGGTGCCCAGTGCTACGTGTCGGTAGAAATACTTTGTTGGATGTCCATGGAAAAAATCAAGAGTATCTAATCCTCATGGTCCTGAAAAAAAGAGAGGAAGAAAGAAGGAGATAGATAGAGAGAGGAAGAGAGAGAGAGAAAGGGAGAGAGAGGGAGGGAGAGAAACGGAGAAAGAAATTAACTTTTTTTTAAAAAAAAATCCTAGAATTAGCAATATAGAAACTAATACAATTCGTGCCTACTCGTACGTATACATACCTACCTACTAAATATGAGAGCTGAATAAGGATTGCAATTTCCCGTTCACAAATCACGCCATTGAGTCAGCTATGGTGTAAATCCAGTCAGAACACCCTAATATTCAGTCAACACACCCTTTCCAGTTAGCATAAAGTTAATTTATTTGGAAACCCAAACAGGTGTGAACATTTTGCGAGTTTTTGAATGCTGTTTGGAATTTGAAATTGGAAATCACATAATAATGCCATACAGGGTGGCAATAAAGTCTCAACCTATAGTCTCGAAAACTAAAATAATTACCAGAAAAACTCCCATCTCTTTTAAAGGTAGTTATTAAACTTATTTTCATTCAAAATCAATCCCCCCTGAATGGAAGAGATAAGACGGTATAGGTGAGACAATGGATTTAGTATATTTACAGGATTTTTCAGTATACCTATCAGTAGATATTTTCTTCAGTTTTTCAATAATTTTCGAAATACCCGCAGACCCAAAGATTGGTGACAGATTATGGACACCCTGTATATATAATCGAAATGAGTAGGAAGGTAGACAGGTACGTAGGTGGTAAGGTACTTTGGCTCTAGAAAATAAATTATTCGTGGGGAGGGAGGAAAAAAATAATAACATCCAGTCAAGATTTCGAAGGCGGAAAAAGTGAAAATGTCTCGCCATTTATTATTTAAGCACGGAAAAGAAGTTCATACCTATCAAAAAAAAAAAAAAAAAAAATCGTATAAATAAAACAAAATAAATCAATTGAGAGGCAAATTGTTTTTGACTTCTGAAGGGTACCTATCTAACTCATCCACTTCTGGAAAAAGAGAAGCTTTTTCTCGCTGTTTCACTCATCTTTTTCCCTCTTTCGAACAATCTTGTCGTTTTTCTTTTTTCTTTTTCCCCTCTGTTTCTTCTCTTATTTACCTTTAGGCATCTATCTCTCTGTTCTTTCTTTTTTTCCTTCACAAGGAGAGGGAAAGAAGGAGGCAGGAGAGAGAGAGAGAGAGAGACGAGAGAGGAAGAGAGAGAGATATACAGAGAAAAGAAGGGAAAGAGAGATTTAGAGAGTAAAAGAGAGAAAAAAGAGATTTATGCTTTACATAAAAATAAAAAAAGGCCATAGAAAAAGAAAAAAAAAATGGAGAGCCCAGCTTTTGTGTTGATGTTGTTCATTTTCTTCTTCATCTGAATTCATTAATTTTAATTAACTGTTCATTATCTTCAGGCGTGTATACCAACCTTAAGGCTGACTACATGCTGACATCTATGTTTGACGTGGGGTGGGGAAGAGTCTGAGGGGGGGATATTATATTTTCACAAACGTAGGTCAAGGAACTCATAGGTTAATTAAAACGTAAGGTCAGAGCATCAAAAGAGCCTAGGTAAGTGTAGGTAGGTAGGTACTTGTTTTCTCTTGAAATGGTGAAAATGGTGAAGGTAAGGTATTTTTTTTTTCTGCTGGGAATCGAACAGTAGCACGCTCCTGAAATGGTACTGCCAGAGGTACGATATTCTACTATGCACTTGCTACTATTGTCGTATGTAAGATACGTTAGTCAATACAATAAAGTTTTGCAAAGGGTTAGAAATAGGTTCATTCGAACCGATAGTCGCCAGTCATCTACAAAATATGTGGCACAATGGTATGGAATACAAAAAAGTACAATATGGGAAAGAAAGGAATACCTACCTACGAAAACCTAGCCAGAAAACCAGTGTACCTATACCTAGATAAAGCCCTGGTATGTACCAAAACAGATTCATAAAACCATGGTATCCAGCCATTTACAAAATGTGTGGCACAACAGTATGCGAAAACATAACTAAAGGACAACATGAGAAAGAAACGACTATAATAACCAAGCAAAAACAAGCAATATATAGCTACCTAGCTAAATAGAGCACATACTGAAACGAATCAAAACGGATTCACTTCACATTTGGGTGAAACAAAAGCCGAACAGGATACAGGAAAGGTACGAAATATATAAGATACGCCAGAGGAGATGGGAAAATTAATGTACATCGATATCTGTATACGTATACCTGGACAGACCAACAAAAAATTGAGGTTATCCAAGCGATAGAGATAGAGAAGGAAAGAGAGAGAGGGAGAGAGAGACAGGGAGAGAAATAAAGAGTGCGAGAGAGAGAGAGATAAAAACAGACAGGGAGAGAAAGAAAGAGAGAGAGAGAGAAGGATAGAAGGAACGAAAGAGAGCGAGAAACAGACAGACAAGGAGAGGGAGAAATAGAGAGAGAGAGAGAGAGAGAGAGAGAGAGAGAGAGAGGAAGAAAGAAAGGTTAAAACAAAAAACATGGAAAAGGTTGTACCTTGACGTGTTTCAATGAAAAAAACAAAGATTCTGTAGGAGAGGAAATAGCTAGCGTTGCTCATGGCATTGTTGAAACTCTGATGACTTTAATGGAAGTCGAAAGCCATAACAAAAACAACAACAATGACACCAA
>NW_007384174.1:0-4165 GCF_000475195.1 Diaphorina citri | reverse complement strand
TCGACCGGCCAGTCCAGTCACTGAAATCTAAGGACGAGGGTTCCCGTTTTTCAGAGTCACCGAATCGGCACTTAGATTTCCGAAACTAGACTTGGGGTACCGGCGTAGGACGAGGGTTCTCGTTTTTCAGAGTCACCGAATCGTCAAACGCGGCTCCCTAGTCAGAAGGACTAGAAGAAGGTCCTGGCTCCTACTGGGTTTCTTTCCTAAGCACACGTTTAATTAGTAAAGGTCCTACCTAACTCGGGTCGCAGGTGCTGACCGTCTTCGACACGGGCACGGGAAACCGCACGCCTGAAGAAGACGGGAACCGAAGTTCTTTGCGTCTAGGAAGGATTACTCCTTCTGATTCTTCGACCGACCAGTCTAGTCACTGAAATCTAAGGACGAGGGTTCCCGTTTTTCAGAGTCACCGAATCGGCACTTAGATTCCAGAAACTAAACCTGGCAGAAACCAGAAAAAGGTATAACCAAAAACTAAAAGAAACGAATGTTTCAGTGGTTCAAGGGACGATAATTGAGTATTGCACAGCTAATTAAAGAAGTTCTATGCCCAATTAGATCGCCGCCTAGAGACAATCTTGAATTAGGTTCCGAGAGTACTTACGGAAGCTATGACTTCTCGGGAAAGTGAGAAGTTCTACATGATAATATACTATCCCGAAGTTTGTTAATTTCTCAAATCTGGTACACATTGTGGTTTGGTACAAAGTTAGTGACACTAGAATGTACGGAGGTGTAGGTACCTGCCGGTTGGTACCCAAAATGGGGCAGTTGCCCCGAAATTTTACTTTACGTTTTTCGACCGGGAAGTGAAAGAATAATCGAGAGAGGTCATTTTGAGAGGTGAACCGAGTGATAAAAAAATGTAAAAGGCGTTTTATTGAGACGATAGTTGAAAATAAAAGGACTTGTGTAAGCGAAGTGTAACAAATGACCCCTGAGAAGACTCGGTTCATATCTCGAAGTAAAAGACGCGATAAATTAAATTAAGCAGAAAAGAGGCAAGTGACAAATGAAAAAGACAATACAATGAATAAGAACAAGAACAAGTTAAGCTAAGCATTAAGGGCAAGAAAACAACAATCATAGGCACAAGAATAAACAAGACAAATTGGAAGCGATTTTTTTTTCTATTGGAATCAGATTCAGGAATGTTAGGAAGACTTGTTGTATTGTGGGCGTGAGTGCCCGGTTGCACGGTTAAAAGGAAAGGATGTTGCCGCTCTCGGTGAATTTATTTCCGGGAGTGGTGACTGTAGGCGCAGCCGGTTTCTCCCCATTTCAGGAGGGCGACCGGGCGCGAAATGTCCCCAAGTGTCGGAGGAGACGTAAGAGTGAATATGAGTATGTGTCTGATTATCAGAGCGTTTGTTGTGAGCGCGGTCTGCGCGATTAGCAACGACTGGTTCGTGTTGAACCCTGGGTTGTGTCCAGAAGCGAGGTTTGGGCCTCGAATGGACCCGTCTCTTCCGGACAGTGATGCCGGGAATGTCCCGTCGGTCGGGCATTGGTTTTCGGGGAGGATCGGCCTTGTGTGGATTGGGTACGACGTGAAAAACCTTCGGAGTTCGGTGTATAGGATCCGGAGATTCCAAGTTTCTTGGATCGGGAGGTTTAGTTGATACGCCAGTAGTAGCGGGGACGTCGTCGGCAGAAAGAGATTCTCTCCTGGTCTAACCTCATTTCTGGTATTGATTAATTTATCTACGAGAATATCTTGACTGTCTGTGAACGCCTGTCAGACATCTTGCTTTGGGATAGGGAGCTTAGCCGGGCGGTCAGTTTGATGCTCTGGCGGCTCCTCGGGTAGGAGTTGTAGGATGATGTGGGAGTTTCTGGATCCGGGAAAGCACCAAATAGTAAAGACAGGATGTGTTGGCTTGAGTAGTCCAGGATGGCACCAACCTGTGTGAGGAACGGTTGTCCTAGGATGGCATCCTGGCGAAGATGAGGAGAGACGAAGAAGTTCACCTTGTAAGATTGTTGGTTGATCACCAATACTATGTTTTATGCGGGACCGTGTCACACTTGACAAGTCCAAACTCGACGTCTTCCGACGGCCGACGATATGACGCTTAAGAGCGTGCGAAAATAAAAGGACTTGTGTAAGCGAAGTGTAACAAATGACCCCTGAGAAGACTCGGTTCATATCTCAAAGTAAAAGACGCGATAAATCAAATTAAGCAGAAAAGAGGCAAGTGACAAATGAAAAAGGCAATACAATGAATAAGAACAAGAACAAGTTAAGCATTGAGGGCAAGAAAACAATAATCGTGTATGAAGCGCGACCGCGCGATAGCGCAACACGGGGCGCTCGCGGGTGCGTAATAAAATAATAAAATATGTAATAAAGCAGCCCTCGCGAACGCGAGTAGGTTCTGCCCTATTGGGATAATGAGCGTGATGCTAAAGGGAGAGAACGGATTAGAATAGGTATGTAATGTCAGTAGAGTACACTAGAAGTAGCTTCGACAACCGCCGTTCATTGAATCCAATCGATTGTTGACGCGTTGTTGAAATGTTCTGAAGGGAACAGGCGACGCGTTGTATACCGATTCCGTTGAGATAATGGGAGTAGTGACTGTGGTGGTCACTGTAGTAGTAGTCGTATTGCTGGTCGGCCAAGGGGCTGAGACTTTCCTCGAGGGGCACACGGGTCGAGCGCGGCCAAGGAAATGTAGGGGGAAAAAGGTTATGAGTGGTAAAAATTAAGAGAGGAGACACTCACCCGGGACAAGACGCGGCGCCTTCTAACGTTACTCTTGTGGGTCCTATTGACCCTGGTCTTGGGTTCAACGTTGGCAGAAGTCTCCATTGTGATAGTTTGACTTTAACTGATTGAATGAGAGAGAGGGCGAGAACGAGACCGCAGCGAATAGATAATTTACATAAAGCGAAATTAATAAAATCTAGAAATAAATTAATTAATTGCCATTACATATGTAAATTGTAACAAGTAAGCCAAAGGATAAATAGGAGTGAATAAATGAATAGGGATAGGGGATGCAAAATTGAGCTAAATAAATTGAATGAATAAGGTAAGGACCGGGGTTGTGGGATTTTTCGAGCCACGAGTTGGGCCAAGTTGCATTTAGAGATGCATCGAGCAGAGGCGAGTGCATTCTGTTTAAATTCTGTTCGGATCTAGAGGTTTGTCCTCTTCTGTAGGTGATATGTTGCCTGGGGCTATGTCCTTCTGACATTTTAAATATAAAGTCTGATATCGCGATATAGAAAAAATATTAAATTTGAAAATGTTCAAAGTTCGGAATAAGTTAAACTGTTTGTATGACACTTAAACGTAGAAACAAAAGACACGAAATGTTTGTATCACGTAGGAAAAGGTTCTTTCTTCTTACAATCGTCTTATTTTAGGGAAGAATCAGGTTAGTCTATTTTGGGTGGAGATGACTCCTGGAGTTTCCTGGGGGACTTTCAAGTGCGTTCCTCAGTTGTGCTAGAGTTTGGACTGAAAGTTAAACAAAATCTTCAAAATTCATTGTCCAGACTATCGTAATAATAACCCGAAGATAATACATACAGCTCGATTGGACAGGAGAAAGTTAGAAGTAAATGAGTAAATTTTAAGTACATAGATAATCTTTTATAATAATCAATAAGTAAATGAGCTCGCGATGATAAATCACTAAGCGGGGGTGACTAACCGAGAAGATCTAGAAATCCAGATTGTAGATACTGTCAGTCCATATATTGACCACTACGAGTTCATTAGGTGGAGATAGCATCTGGCCCAAACAAAGTAACCGGAGTACCAAACAAAGTAACTAGTTTTATGAATGAACGGGTTGTCTCGTGACTTATTGGGAGCAACATCAACCCATGTGGCCGTATTGAAGTAACTGATAGCTCCCACATATTGAAGTGTATAGGAATACGTTGGTCAAAGTACTGGTGAAGGATGATCCAAGAATTAAGTATGTATTTTTCAAGTTCCTTGGCATAAATCTAAAGCTTTTTAGTGAGAAAATCTGAAAAAGGTCTCTTAATGAGATCTATTACGGAGTGTGTCTCAAAAAATGTCTCAAAATTTGTCGTTCAGCAAAATGAACGCATCGAATCAATTAACCGACGTATCCGATGATTCATCAATCGAATCAACCGGTGAAGATTTCTCAGATCAGCGAAACTTTAACCGTTTAAC
>NW_007384173.1:0-4167 GCF_000475195.1 Diaphorina citri | reverse complement strand
GTGAATATCACACAATTTTCCTTATCCTATTGAATTTTACTTAGTTGAGTTTCTTATAGGTATGGTTTTGGAAGGTCTTCTCACATGATTTTTTGTTCTTAGCTCCTGGTGTTCTCTAAAGATAACTTACATTTCTCAGGTAACATCAGGACTGAAGGGGACCTTTAACATTGCATGACAAATCTCATAAAATTCTAATGGTTAGAAAAAAGCATTTCCAATAAATTGTTCATAAATTTTTTGGACAAAAGTACTAAAAATAATCCAGACTGCCTCAGAACTTTGATTTTCTTATGATACGAGTATCTACTATCCCTAAATTCCCTACCTAGGTAGGTACCATCCGGCGCGGTGTCCAGAATTTTTTCCAGACATCCAGAAGAAAAAACTGACCATCGAAAATTTCAGCCGGTTACGTTACTTTCATTCTTATAGAATATAGCAAAATTCTTTCTTATTGCACACCTAGACCATAAAAGGAAAATTCCTACCAAATTTCAGCTTTCTAGGTGTTGCACTTTGATTTTCTTATGATACGAGTATCTACTATCCCTAAATTCCCTACCTAGGTAGGTACCATCCGGCGCGGTGTCCAGAATTTTTTTTAGACATCCAGAAGAAAAAACTGACCATCGAAAATTTCAGCCGGTTACGTTACTTTCATTCTTATAGAATATAGCTGAATTCCGTCGTTTCGCTCCGGAATCCCGCTAGTTCATCCCGAGGCATGGCTAGAAAAGTCATGGCCGAATTTGTAGAAAAAATAAAAATACAGTCGCGCTACGCGCTCCCTATTAGCTGCATAGTTATCAAACTAAAAACATAAACGAAACTCAAAATGTTGGTCGAGAGCTCCATAAGAAATACACTCTGTGTATTTTAGAGATTTTAGCGATCAAAAATTGATCATATGTATCTCAGGATCGGTTTAGATTTTCGCAAAATCCTTTCTTATTGCACACCTAGACCATAAAAGGAAAATTTCTACCAAATTTCAGCTTTCTAGGTGTTGTGGTTCAGGAGATAGAGCGATCAGTGTGTGAATGGATCCTGATTTTATAATATAAGATAAGATAAGAAAAGTAAAAAGGGAAAAGTAGCCTCCTTCCCTTCCCATTTTCGTCAACTATTTTGATATGAAAAAAAACTGGCACTTTCAGAAAAGAAGTAGGTAGGTAGGTAGTTTTATGTTAGCACGTACATAGGTAACTTATTTCCGCGACCTAGTAATAATAATAATCAGTGTGTGAATGGATCCTGATTTTATAATATAAGATAAGATAAGAAAAGTAAAAAGGGAAAAGTAGCCTCCTTCCCTTCCCATTTTCATCAACTATTTTGATATGAAATTATGAAAAAAAAACTGGCAATTTCAGAAAAAAAGTAGGTAGGTAGGTAGGTAGTTTTATGTTAGCACGTAGGTAACTTATTTCCGCGACCTAGTAATAATAATAATAATAATAACAACCTAATTACTATCTTTATCTTTTACCGCAATCTTTAAGGAGACACAAAAGCACATTTTTAATTTTTAAAATCTCAATTGATGTTAGCAAATGGCGCCAAAACCTAATTTGGTCTAAGGAATAAAAAGAAAACATGGCAAAAAAGTTAAGACATGCAAAGGTTTAGAACAATCGCAGAGTTTGAAACTTTCAGGGTTGAAATAGTAAAAACTAGGTATACACACCTGCAAATGCTTTGGTTTATCTCATATTGCAATTAGGTATCTATGTACAATGTACATATTATTATTATTTCAAAAATATGATGAAAGAAAAAGGGAATTCAGCTCTCTATTGAAGCAATCAATCTAAAGTTTCGATTTAAACCCTCTTTATTCTCCCTCTCCTCCCTGCCCCCGTTTTCAACCTCTTTTTTTACCTGAACAATAATCATCATTAGTTGAGGATTATTGTATTTATTTTTATTTCTCAGTTGCCCTTTTCTCCTTCTTGTTTATCTCCCTACTCTTCTTATTCCTTTCGCTAGAAATAGGTAATTACACGCTAAACAATAAAGATTCCCTATTTTCTTCTTTTTCTCCTCCTCCTCCGTTGCATTTAAAAAGGCAAAATATATTTTCCGGACACTTGCGTGCTTAACTATTCCTTCTCTCTCTCTCTTTCTCTCTCTCTTTCTCTCTCTCTCTCTTTCTCTCTCTCTCTCTCTCTCTCCCTCTCTCTGCTATGACAAGAAGCGACCTTATAACTATTAAGAAACTATTTAACACTTTGACCGCGCCCACAAAGCTTTGATATTCGCCACACCCAAAGTAGCTTAACTGAGGTGATTGAGACCCATAATTCTCTGTACGGAAGATAACTGAAGTAGCACGTTCAAAAACTAACTGGCAGCCTTAGTAATCTTAGAATAGTCTTAGGGCCGAATGCAGAGTCGTTCCTAAATGATAATTTTTTCCTTTTTCCTTAAGGTTTCCTACTTCCTTAAGGTATCCATTTTCCTATTTTGTTTATTTTCTTCTGCTTTAATAATAATGGCGTCTGTTCGTCATAGGCCACTTTCGATTTTTCACCTATCAAACTGTTCAAAAAAAGTTTTTCTGCTACTAACAACTTCATTTTATTCATCTATTAATTGAGGAAAAATACGAGAAAAATTAAAATTATATTGTTCACTTGGTCAGATTCTCATTGACAGCTCAGAAATGAAAAAATAATTTCTATATTTTCTTCTCTTCTATTTGGATACTAATCCCGTTCATTTGCTATCGACCAGTTTCGATTGATTTTTAGTTGCTATGGATACAATATTCACTGGAATGCAAAAAATTTAGGACAGTTTTCAGTTTTTATCGAACACTGTTACAGCAATTTTAAAGTCAATCTGTTCCAAATTTTCTGCACGTCAGTGTATTGAAATTAAAACGTAAAAGAAAATCGGAAATACACATTGCGCTTGCGTAATTAGGAAATTCAAGAGTTTAGGATCCACTATGCATATGAATTTTAAGAAAGCACTTAAAGGGATCCCTAATCATTAAGGTACGATTGTGCATTCGGCTCTGCTAGACTTGGCTGGTTCGAACAAATTTCGATCAATAGATTATTGTATTTTCTTTGCAGGTTCGTGATTTTTATAGTTTCTTACTTAAACATAGCTACCTTTTAGGGTTGCTATGTTACTTATCCACCAAAAGTTTTCCATTGATCAGCAAGTCAGCATCCTTACAACATTGTGTACCTACGAGTACATGATGATAAATAATTTACTAATGACGCACCTGCTTTACTTTTCAGATAAATAAATACCATTACTTATCATATAATTATTATATTATGATGTCAATGCACCCCATTAGATATTTGCCAGGTGTTGGGGAGTTATGAACAGAAAAAGGTCATTCCAAGAAGAAGGAACACTCTTGAATGGGAGCTCAACATAAAACAAAGGCAGCTTCTAAAGGTCGATGGAATTTTAAGAACAAATATTACATCCAACAATAGCTTTTATTGTCTTCCACTCTCTTTCTCTCCTCTACATGATGTCAAAACTGTGACGTCATTGCCTTTGACTTTTAGTTTTTCAATTTTCATATGATGTACCTAATGTAATGTTATCAGGTACGGGTACCGTCTCCTCTTTCTTAAAATCCATTAGAATTCTCTCAAGCCCGATCTTTATTGGTATTTATTGCTTGAAATCCATGAAAAGTGTACCTACTTTTTTTGCTAACAAACGGTAGAATCTCGTTTCATACCTCTAAAAAAAAAAAAAAAAAAAAAAAAAAAAAAAAAAAAAAATGCAAATCTGTTCTTTGTGGGATATATATTTTTGTTCGTGGAGGTTTTGATTTCGTGGAGTACAAACATCTCTTTCTAGGTATCAAAAAAGGAATTCAAGGGTTTTTACTGAGCCCTAGAGTAAAATTTAGAAGTCTACAGTCTGACAACATATTTGACAATTTCCCACGAATGTCAACATGCTCAAGGTTTCACTTTTCAGAAATGCTCCCCTTCTAGGTATGAGTACTTTGATTACTCGTTTATTGTTTACATTATAGCTGGCTATCGCCCCTAGTATAGATAGATGTGCTGAATGAAATGGTTATGCTTCAATGTAAAGAAAAAATACCAAGGCTTCGTCCAGAGTAAAATGGAAAGAGAATAGAATACGTGTGGTGTTCACTGCGGGTTAAACATTCTC
>NW_007384172.1:1900-4170 GCF_000475195.1 Diaphorina citri | reverse complement strand
GCCTTTTGTTTTAATGTTTTGGTCATTTTTTTCTAGTGCGTCTTTTTGTTTTATACCTGCGATAGCGAAGGGTTTGTTCAATTGCGGCTCTTGATAGCTTGAACCACGTTTGTAGTTCTGTTCAACATGGGATTTTTGAAGAAAATAGGTAGGTACTAAGTAGGTACCTTTGTTGCCTGAAAATACGGGGTATCGCAGGCCTGTTTCTGCGTTCCATACAGAACTTCACTTTTCAGAAAAAGCTATACCTTCATATTGTAGAAGGAAAATTTTAAAACCCAACCGCGCCGCGGTGGTCTAGCCATACAGAACTTCACTTTTCAGAAAAAGCTATACCTTCATATTGTAGAAGGAAAATTTTAAAACCCAACCGCGCCGCGGTGGTCTAGTGGTCAAAATACTCCTCTGGTAAACAGGAGAGCGTGGGTTCAAACCCAAGCGTGGCGTGGAACTCTTTAGTCCAATTTGAGCAGTACATATAACTAAACACACTTCTGGTTGTTTTTCTGTAACGAACGAGAGCACCCCCCTGCCAGCCTAGTTAGCTTGGAAGGTCGCGCGTCTGACTTCTTAGCGCTAGGTCGCGTTTAGATTCCCGCCCGGGGCGTATTTTATCCAAAAAAGATAGGGTTCGTTCTCGGAATGGCTGGCTTTCTCCTATCCTGTGTTCCTTCTCTCTTCGTCTTCGGGACGATAAGACCTTAACAGTTACAGTTCCCTCTATCAAACCTCTAGAAAAAAAGAGCACCCCTCTTGAAGATGTTGAGCCGCCCTAGAAGTCTGATTTTCAGTTGATCTCATAGACATGCCACTTTACCATCACTACTATACAAAATTCTTGGTACCAAATACTCCTGATGTGGGAACCAAGGAACTCGTCTGCCACATATTTTTTAACCAAAGCCTTTGATATTTTGTCCTTCAATGCTCTTTAAAGTGACTTTGTAATCCTTTTAGAACTTGTTTTTTCATTCTCTTGGGTCTTGTTGTTTTTCTTTCTTCCTTCTTAATTTTCTTTTATATGTATCTCTATTTTTTCCTGGTTCTCTTGGATATGTACTAAGCTATTGAGTACTGCGGTTGATTTGATGTACCTACAATTACTGCTGTTTTAAGAGTTTTGCTCAAAGTCCGACACATTCTTCGTGACCTCTTCATTTTCTTACTGTTCATCAATATCACTAACACTAACCATTTAACTAACCATTGCATTGTCAGTATTTGTCACGCAATATCACCAACATTAACCACTTAACTAACCATTCCATTGTCAGTATTTGTCACGATTCGATAATAATAATAATGCTTACCCATCGTACCCATCGTGAAATACAGATTTGGAATCGTCAGCACTTGAACAGTTCCAACTTTCCACAAAGAAATGGACTGTATGTAAGTTGAACCAAGTTTGGGTACAAAGACAGCTGGTTTATTCCGCGGGCGGTGGTGTTTTGTTTTGGTCTGAGTTAATTAGGTTGTGATCATTGTTGACCATGGTTTTCTTTGGTTTATCAATATCTAATATGTGGGTTCTATGCAATACACATTGATGAAGTTGTTAGGTAAGCACAAAAATACAAAAGTAGGTACGTGGGGAATATTTTTTATAAGGCAAAAATGGTTTGGAATAAAATAGTAGGTAGTATCTGATTAGGACCATTACGTGATTAGTCGATTACCTACTGCATAGATAGGTAAGTCTTACACAAAATCATTGATCCTTTTGATCATTTTTTTTTTTTGATTCTGTTCTCCCATGGATTGTCTAAAAAGCCACGAGGGTGTAACAACCTATCCAAGATACCAACCATTCAGACGAAAATTGATGCAATAGAATGCCCCTGCCCTGGTTTGCCAACATATCGGCAGTTGTGGTTAGGCCAATAACTACCTACTACCTACCTATATAATGTTTGACTATGCAGTGTTCTATTCTATTCCTGAGTTTCCCAGCTGACAGCACCCATAGAATAGAATAGAATCATTCTTAGTCTGAGAAATATTATATCACCGTAAAACGCGTAAGATGGCTAAGCAGTGAGGTAACTTCGCTACTTAGCAGCCATTAAAACTCCCTGATATACCTGTAGTCCCCCTATTTTATATTCTGTAGCAGCTGGGAGGAGCTTAGAGTCCTCCATAGATTAGGATTCGGATGTAGAGATATAGAGATATAGCTTTATCTATTAGCTATTTTATTTTTATCTAACCATGAGTTATCATCAATGTTTGAATTAATAATGATAATGTTTTTATTTATAATAATAATA
>NW_007384172.1:0-1882 GCF_000475195.1 Diaphorina citri | reverse complement strand
GAGAATGTGTTGAACAGAGAGTGTCTCGCCACACCTACAGGTAGAGGGAGGGGCACGTTTGAACAGATGGCCATGGGTTGCCCGAGTGTGGCCGATCCTCATCCGGCATATCACGACCTCTTCATACCTGCTCTGCCTATCACTGGAAGGCCAGGGACCAATGACGGGCTTAATAGATTTCAGTTTATTACAGTTGGGAATATTGGACCATGAATATTGCCAGAGATCTTTTATGAGTTTATGGATGAATGGTTTAAAGTCCTCTGGAGAGCAGAGTTTAAGAGGGGGGAGAGATGCGGAGGGATTGCGCGCAGCTCTGTCTACAGCCTCATTGCCCTGGATACCTGTATGTGAGGGGCACCACAGGAAGGCCAACTGTTTGCCATAAAATCCTTTTAGCCCTTGTTTTTTTCATTCTCTTTGGTCTTGTTG
Organism: Diaphorina citri; assembly: GCF_000475195.1. Lineage (NCBI taxonomy): Eukaryota > Metazoa > Arthropoda > Insecta > Hemiptera > Psyllidae > Diaphorina > Diaphorina citri. The sequence continues at coordinate 1,450 of NW_007384172.1, read as the reverse complement.
TTTTTCTTTCTTCCTTCTTAATTTTCTTCTATATGTATATCTATTTTTTTCCTGGTTCTCTTGGATATGTAGATACTAAGCTATTGAGTACTGCAGTTGATTTAATGTAGGTTAAGAGTTTTGCTCAAAGTCCGACACATTCTTCGTGACCCCTTCATTTCCTTACTGTGCATCAATATCACCAACATTAACCACTTAACTAACCATTCCATTGTCAGTATTTGTCACGATTCGATAATAATAATAATGCTTACCCATCGTGAAATACAGATTTGGAAACGTCATGCCATGCAGCACTTGAACAGTTCCAACTTTCCACAAAGAAATGGACTGTAGGTAAGTATGTACCTACTCGTACGAGTACATTATGATCGTGAAGGACGATGTGTTGAAACTGTTGAAAGTTAAACAAAGTTATTGTTGTTGATGCTTTGTTGAACTTTTCATTTGAAGTTTCTGCCTTCCACGTTTACTTCTCTTTATTTCAACTTGTGCTGTTTTTCCTTGAGGAATCCTCAGGAGATTTATTGGCTTCATGAGTTTTTACAAGATGTTTAGTTTCCCCCTTTTTTTTCTCCTTTTGAACAGTTTTCTCTTTCGATCCATTAAAGCTTTTGCCGTCCCTCTCCTTCCTATCTCTCTCTCTCTCTCTCTCTCTCTTACATTCTTTTCTGGTCCAGCCATTTCTCAGTTTCTCTCTTCTTTGTGTATCGTGAAAGGAATCTTTATTGCGGGCTAGCAGAGCCTTTTGAACCTTTTTATGGCCCTCGAAAAGTTTCTCTACCATTAAATAATGAGGCTGATAGGGGATCAGTTTTACAATCTGAAGATTGATTTTTTGGATATCTATTGTGCCTTGTGGATTGATGTGAGGTAATTTGTGGTGAAGCAGAAGCCGCTTCACGTTTTTTGTGGATCACAGTGTTACCTACGGATCAAGACGTCTAACAGTAGCCATCGGCTATCGACACCATTTCCCCGTTTCTTAACCTAGCAGTTTCAGGTTCAGTCAAAGTTGCTAAATTTTCAAAGCCCATTTCTTTCGATTCACACCTCCACTTTCTGAATGAATAAAACACCTTGTTCCTACTTCCTTATAGTTCCTAGATGTATTGAATTTGAATCCATCAGATCACCCCCTGCTAAGCTGTTACACCTGGGTAGCAATGTTGTTGGTGACATCTTTGGTTTCTCTTTTGATAAAATCCATATTGTGAACCTAACCTAATCCATAGGAGGCCATTATCTGGAACTCGTGCCAGCTGTCAAAGTGAAAGATTCTTTGGAATAACTGATTGGTTTTCAGTTTCTAGGGATCTAGGGTTTAAGTTGTGGTGTGGTTCCAATTTGTTCCATTCGATTTGGTAGAGGAAACTGTAACTGCTATGGTCTTATCGTCCCGAAATCGAAGGGAGAAGGAAGACAGGATAGGAGAAAGCCAGCCGTTCCG
>NW_007384171.1:13188-14002 GCF_000475195.1 Diaphorina citri | reverse complement strand
GTGAAGGAAGTTTTTGACGATATTACTACCGTTTTATTTCGTAAAGGTATAAAAAAATAACGTGAATATGTCTGATATGAACTCTGACTCAGGATGTCTAATGTTTACTTAACCAATAACTGAAGTTGGTGAGTTCAAGGTATTTTTTTTAGATTTTTAGCCCGTCCTTCCTTTATTATTACCATAGTAATAAAAAAAGGTATAAGGGACGGACTATTGTATTCGCTTCGGTGTCTGTCTGTCTGTCCCCACAGAAGGACTTATCCAAACCTGGTCGATCTATATATCAAATTAAAGGTCTTTTTACCAAGAACACGAAAGTGGCGGTGCAAATTTTGTCCAGAAAACCAAAAAGCCAAAAAAACTGTTTTTTCATTATTATTGTTTCGTTGAACATGAAAAATAATTACTCAAATGTCCTGAAACTCAGAAGATTTTTAGAATCCCCAAAGTCCCTACTTTCTCAATTCAACATGAAGTACTGACAACAAATGTACACCCTAGTTTACAAAGGGTACAAGTGACTTTTTTTGCGAAATCGAGTTATGTGTTAAAATGGGATAATGAAAGGTTTATAAACATGGAGCACAAACGATACTTCGTAAAAATTATACCTAGGTATCATTTTTATCAACCCATTTTAACACATAACTCGATTTCGCAAAAAATGTCACTTGCACCCTTTGTAAACTAGGCTGTACAAATCATGTATTTGTAAGCGTTCTGTCACTTAAACCGTAAAAGAAAAACATAACAACCTTAAAAAAAAAAAAAAAAAAAAAAAAAAAAAAAAAAAAAAAATTAAAATACCCTA
>NW_007384171.1:8135-12959 GCF_000475195.1 Diaphorina citri | reverse complement strand
TAAAGTCTGGGCAAAAGGGTGAATGATGTAAGTAAAGTGAGTGAGTGAGTATGTATTGGACAATTCTAGCTCGCACTTTCTAAGCTACATACAAGAATGGTGTAGGAGTCTCAACTTAGCTCTTGTCTATACCTGTTCTCGAGATTTTTGTTTACAGACAACAGACCAGACACACAGACGGACCATAATGGAGCTGAAAGTGTTAGGATGTAGGTTCGCCTAAGGCGTTAACCTCGACACGTGGTTTGGCACTTCAACTCAAGAGTCCATTCTAATATTATGACCCATTATCGAGATATTTTAGTTTACAGACAGACAGACGTTACCGAGGACGACCTTCAAACTGTTAGGATTGATAGGTTCAGGACCCTCAAAACGGGGCAGGATATCAACTGTCAAGTGTTACCATACACCATTATCAAAAATATAAGATAAATAAAGTAAATAATATAATAATAATAATAAACAAAATACATAATAACTTATAACTAATTATAAATAATAATGATATGTTACAAACAAAGTCAAAACTAACGAGATCTAAATAAACGGAGGGTTTCAGAATTATGTACCATATGAAGAAAACTTTAACTTAACCAACTAAATAAATGCTTAGCTCCAAGTACATTAAGGATGTCCGAAAAATTCTCGGAGGTTTAAAAATAAATTTCCAAAAAAATTTTTTTTTTTTGGTTTTTTTTTTTTTTTTTTTTTTTTTTTTTTTTTTTTTTACTTTCTGACATTGTTGCTTAGAGTGTAAATAAATAAAAATAATTCTTTACTTTTCCAGAAGTTGATCTTATTGGAAAACATCCTGGAATCATGGTAGCATGGATGGAAAATAATTCATTATTTCACAGTTGTACAGAAGAATTTAGACTGGGACCTAACCCCAGCTCAGCTTGTGAGAAAAACACTCCCGTCATCCAGTTTCTGCACACTCAAAGTGGCTGGATTTGTCCAATAATCACTCACTCATCCATCCACTCACTAACATAAACGCTCGCTCACTCACTCCCTCCCATCACTTCACTGCTTGCATTTTTGCACACTCAAAGTGGCTACATTAATTTGTCTAATAATTCTCTACTCGCTGACTCCCTTACAGTCATTCACTCTCTGCTCTTTGCAGTTTCTGCCCACTTAGAGTGGCTAGAATTGTCCAATAAATACTCACTCACTCACTTACTTACAGTCATTCACCCTTTGCCCACTTTAAGTGGCTAGATTTGTCCAATAATCTCTCATAACTCATTCAGTTACAAACACTCAATCTGACTCACTCACTCACTTACAACCATTCATTACTCACTAACTAAGTCAGTCACTTTCTGCACACTTAAAGTGGCTAGATTTGTCCAATAATCACTCACTCACTAACTGACTCACTCAGTCATTCTCTTCTACTTCTTACCACTCACAATCTCATCCATCAGGGTCGGATTCCGTTCAAGCACATCACAAAGCAACTCCCTGAGCTGCTCTTTCGTGAGGGAACACAACTGAGTCTTCAGCTCACTCCGACTCAGTGCTTCGGGCTCGGAAACATCACTTTCGGGTGGACTCGGGAAAGTTCGTGTCGGGTCGGCCATCTCCGCGAGAGACATCGGCTTGGCGCGAGAACTCGGTACTTCGCCAGCGCTAGTGTTCACATCGGTTCGGGTAGACTCGTGAGAACTCGGGCCTGCGCGGGAGCCTCCTGCGCAGGTTCGCGAGCTCAGTACCGCCCCGACCGTCGAAGGAGACACGAGAACTCAGTACTTCGCCAGCGCTAGTGTTCACATCGGTTCGGGTAGACTCGTGAGAACTCGGGCCTGCGCGGGAGCCTCCTGCGCAAGTTCGCGAGCTCAGTACCGCCCCGACCGTCGAAGGAGACATATCGCTCCTCGCGTCTGTGCTCGCTTCGCTCGAACTCGTACTACACACGGACAAACTCCGCTCGGGAAGGCTCGCGCGAGATCGTGTCTTCCCGGCCAATCGCGTGCGCCGAATGGATTCGCTTCGTCTTCGCGAGGACTCGGTTAAACTCGGCGTTACGGGGGGCGGGGCATCCAGGGAATCGTCCAATAGGAGGCGTTTACGGGGGGTGCGGCGAAGTTTGGTCCCGAGGAGGTTGCCTACGAGGGAGGTGGAGGGGGAGGAGGGGGCCACTGGGGTGGATTGGCGAGACAGAGGGGTGGTGGGAGTTTTGCGATTTTTAAACCTCAAAAAAAAAAAATAAAACCCTGAAAAAAAAAAAAAAAAAAAAAAAAAACACACACAGTTGGAAAAATAAACATTATTTTACCATAACAGTTCTTTCAAATTTGATGAAATATGGCTAAAATATTCTGCACATCAAGGAAAAAAAAACAACATATTTTGAGGACTATTTCTAAAATTATTTGATTTGCAATAAGAAAAAAAAAAAAAAAAAAAAAAAAAAAAACACACACACACAGTTGGAAAAATAAACATTATTTCACCATAACAGTTCTTTCAAATTTGATGAAATATGGCTAAAATATTCTGCACATCAAGGAAAAAAACAACATATTTTGAGGACTATTTCTAAAATTATTTTGCAATAACTCCAGATGAGCTGGGAAAATTCTGACAAATCTGAAGGCCCTGTATGGGTGACTTTTATCTCAATGAGTTCTAAAGTTCTTTGAGCCACTAATATGCCTGATCTTACCACAGAGTTTTCAGTTAATACAGAGTTAAAGAAATAATCCTTGTTGTAAAAAATATGTTACATAAAAAATAAAATAAATAAATAAATAAATAAATTAAATGGGTGATGTCATAGAAAACAATTAATACTGTGTTACCTCTCAGCGGTAAGAAATACATATTGTTATTGAGGGTGAACTAAAATCGCTCACCTGATCTCATCAGCTTATTCTTGTCAATATCTGGACTCCACACTAGCGGGAGACTTTTTCTTCCCCGCTGTTGTATGACAAGCTCATCAGGAGATGGACTCGGTGTGATGTACGAACTGAACAAGGGTGTTACTGAGTGCCGTCTTTCGGTGATTGTTGTGAGAGCTCCTGAAAGAACAGGGTGAAATGAAAACACAAGATATTTTAGACCTCGAATTAAAGGTTTTAATTGTCAAGAATTTTGCCATATCGGTTGAACAGTTTAGTTAAACTGAAAAAAGTGGGTTGAATTGTTTCATGTAATATTACACACTGTGTGCATTAGGCTGGAACTCGGCCTGGCGCACTACCATGCGCCTAGATCAGAGTGAAAATATAAGGACTGGCTCTGATTGGAAATCAGGACCAGGCTACTGGCTCTTTCAAGCCAATGGTAGTCAAACTCGAAGATTACCACATTCACCCCATCCTTCAGATTACCACATGTATGTTCTCTATTCTAGTTTCGTAACCAATATGACTCTGATGTTACCGTGTGGAGTCCTCAAGGACGTTTACATCAAGTGGAATATGCCATGGAAGCTGTGAAGCAAGGAAGTGCCACCGTAGGTCTCAAGAACAAAACACATGCTGTCATCATTGCCTTGAAAAGAGCTGCATCTGAGTTGGCAGCTCATCAGAAGAAAATCATTGTGATTGATGACCACATGGGCTTGAGCTTTGCTGGTCTTACAGCAGATGCCAGGATCCTAGCGTATGTATCATTTATCTCCGTTCCTGTACCAATGGCTATTCTTACTTTTCGTTGTTTACTTTACAGCCAAGTTTTTGCACATTGTTGATTTCCTACAGTTTCCCAACCATTAAAAATATTAAGGTAGACAAACTGAAGTTTTCTTTCCTTAGGTACCTATTGAGGAGTCTAAAAAAGCACACATCTATCTTACATCTCCCCCCTAAAAAGATAAAATTAAAAATCATGTTTTTGGTTTACTTATTTCAGACGTTTCATGAGAATGGAGTGCTTGAACTACAAGTATGCTCACAAGGATACTCTGCCTGTGTTCAGACTTATCTCCATAGTGGGAAACAAAATGCAAGTTTGCACCCAACGTTATGACAAACGTCCATACGGAGTTGGTCTACTAGTTGCTGGCTATGATGTAAGTATGATCCTATTGGCCCTGCCCAGTTAGAATGTTTTTTTTATGGAAATCTTCATGTAGTTACAGGAACTTTAAGTTCCAAACCCTAGCCTCCTGGACCTGGATTATGAGTCCAACATTAAACATCTCAGCCTTTTGAACTGGTATATTATAATAATCTTTAAGTAGGAAGTTGTTCTCCTTTGTGGTAACATAATGAATTAACAACTTATCATTATCATAGTATCATTCCACTGTCTTATTATCCTGTTGCTTTACATGCTATCACGTTTCCAGAAGATTGAATTAATGACCATTGGGGCATAGAAATAAATCAAAATATTAATTTAGTATTTTCTGTTTTAGGATGCTGGGCCACACATTTATCAAACCTGTCCCTCTTCAAACTACTATGATGTAAAAGCTATGGCTATCGGGTCCCGATCCCAATCAGCACGTACTTATCTCGAGAAGCGATTGGCTGACTTCCCTGAAGCCTCTCTCGAGGAAATAGTGAAGCATGGACTGCGGGCTCTGAGAGACACACTGCCCAATGATAGTGAGCTTACTACCAAGGTGAGATACTCGTATGTTTTGACAGTGTCAATACATAGTACTAGTACATACCCGAACGTGACCTATGTTAACATGGTAAAAAGTAAAGGACGATGTGACCCTTATCCGGTGTCTTTTTCTTTCTTGTGCTCCACTCCTATCAATTAATGTTTCAAAGTTGACACGGGTGCGTAAGTTAATAAGATTGCCAAAGATTCAAAAAAAACGATCTGACCATCTTAGTTTTCCGGTGCCAA
>NW_007384170.1:0-4172 GCF_000475195.1 Diaphorina citri | reverse complement strand
TGTACCTACATACCCACGTCGGCTTTTTCTTCGAAATCTTGACGTTCCCCGCGTTTCCCACCTACCACACGCTCCTACTACATATCTAATTCTCGCCACAAAAGGATGGGTATCTCGGTTATGAAATGATACACATATTTTTGAAAGCGGTAAACTTTCCTCTCAAATGAATTTTCAGAGAAATAAATGACACAAATTCAGACTTAAAAGCTTTTTCTGTGCCGCTACAATGATTTCCTTTCCAGATTTCTGTTTGTAGGTACATATCGAGAAAATAAGACCTCTGCCACATATGACTAAAAACTTGGGTATGAGTACCTAACTCCCTAACCGTTTCTAAAATGTCACTGATTCGTTAGGTTGGTATTGGTACAGGTAGGGCCATCGGCTTTAATAAACGCCCTTGGTCACTGCGACCTGGTTAGATCTTTTGTGACATTCGTTAGGTTAAAAAAAAAGAAGAAAAAAAAAATCCCTGCTACCTGGTTAAATTTTTGGGGAATTTCGTTAGGTTAAAAAAAAAAGAAAAAAAAAAAAAAAAAACTTGCATTTTTTAGCGGTAAATATTTTTTAGGAAATATTTAAAGGAACAATTTTCTCATTATCTACATTTCAAGTTTTAAGAGCTGTTGGTGGCATCATAGGGCCTTTGTTCCCGATTTTCGCAGTTTATGAACCATTAGTGTATAACTAAAACCACTCGATAACGCCCCTGGAAAATGGAGTCGTCTTTTGCTTCCCTAAATTTCCGTCCCTGCTTTCCCTTCTCTCCTGAGATATTAGACATCTTATATGTAGGAATCTTGATGCTTCATTATGTGAAAACGGGAACAGTTGCGAGTTCAAAGAGGGAATTTCTGGATTCCCTTTACACATCTACTCCCACCCCCTCATTTTAGTAGAACGCATTGGTCCTTAGGGATGCCTATAGCTGTCTCTAACAGTGGCACAGTAAACGCTTTGTTTATACATATGTAGATATAGGTAAGTACCTACATAGATACAGGTTTATAGGTAGGTAGCCTAGGTAAGTATCTAGGTAGGAAGGAACAATGATTGCCCGATACTATGCCAAATAAATAATGTCTATGATTTACCTGATATAAATCCAAGGTAAGTATCTAGGTAGGAAGGAACAATGATTGCCTGATACTATGCCAAATAAATAATGACTATGATTTACCCGATATAAATCCAAGTAATCACTATGCAATGTTCTATTGAAGAAGGGTATAATTAAAATCTCCTTTTAAATCCAAGTAATCACTATGCAATGTTCTATTGAAGAAGGGTATAATTAAAATCTCCTTCTTTTGATTTGATGAAGCTCTAACACGAAATGTCCATTAATTCCCCTTCAGGACAAGTTTGGAACATCCCCGGAACTACAAGGGCTGTCTGCTTCTTTTCGACGGGAAACAATAAATTTTATTGTAGAATAGAAGGGAAGTGGAATAGAAGATTGTGGAGTAGGCATTCAGACCTAGATCTTTAGCCTTGAAAACCTCCCTCTTCGAAGGCGTAAAGTCTATCAATTTCCTCTAGGTATACCTACTCGTATCTACTATCTATGCACATGGCATTTTTTACAGACTTATGTAGGTACTTTACAAAGCTAGTTAACAACAGGTACCTACAGCACCCCAAAACACTAATTAAATTAGGAACAATAATGGTTAATATTTAAAGGTGTATTTACAGTTCTACAGAAGACCTTGAAGAATGGCGCATTACACCTGATACAGGCAGTGGTACTCACACACATGTAGGCAGAGTATAGAACACCTCACCTTGAAGAATGGCGCATTACACCTGATACAGGCAGTGGTACTCACACACATGTAGGCAGAGTATAGAACACCTCCACACACACACACACAAGTTATTTTCCGACAGCAAAAACAAAACAATAAATAAAGCTCGCAGTAAACACAGTTGCAAGTTTGTGTTGCGGATGAAATATTAGCTGGAGAAAATGAAAATGAGAAATGGTCGGAAAACAAATGCAGTCTGCGGGAATGCCAGCATACATCATTCCACATAATTGTTACATACATCAGACTAAGCCCAGACCTCTCATTATTTACAAGTATATAAACAAGCCACATATCTTTCTGGAAATATGTACGGGGTGACCCCAATTTCGAAATAATTGCAACCCCTAATGATTGTAAAGTGTAGACTTCTAGAGTAAAAGATTACATATAGGTAGATATATTATTTTTTCAATTTTCCCCTAAAAAAGAGAAAAATAAGGGGGGGGATGATTTGTTTCTTTGATAAATACCTAACAAATAAAATTATACAAAGGTGTTTTTTCCAAGTTTATAATTATTTTTCAAAAAAATTTCGGGATCTTTTTTCCATCATAACCTAATAAAAAACATTTTTCAATTGTTTACATTTGAATACGTGCAAGTCATATATCTGGTAGATTTCTGGGGCATGGATCCGTTTCAGGCTTTCAGGAGAACTTTATGCATGGAGTACTCCAAAGCTCTTGGTTATGAAAAAGTAAATAATGTCTAGTCTAGTGTGCACTTGGGGTTTTCCGGGAAACCTTCATGGAAAATATTTTACTTCTTTTTCGGTAACCTAGCGTTAGGGCGATTCCGTCCAAGTACATAGATAGTATATGATTAAAGAATAATTATTTTGAATTTTATGTGATTTAGATTAGAAATTGACCATTGTACAATGTACTTTCATGTATCTTATGTGCAAATAAAACGTAAATTCTATTCTATTCTATTAGAAAATACAGATATGCAATAATTTTATTAGCAAATTTTATTTTGAAAAGGAGACCCAAAAGGCAGTTTTGGTTCTCCTTTTCAAGTTGATCCACAGAATTTATATATAATGACATTAATGACTGCTGAAACCCTCCAAGAGACAACGCATTGGTCCTTAGGGATGCCTAGCTGTCTCTAACAGTGGCACAGTAAACGCTTTGTTTATACATATGTAGATATAGGTACCTACATAGATACAGGTTTATAGGTAGGTAGCCTAGGTAAGTACCTAGGTAGGAAGGAACAATGATTGCCTGATACTATGCCAAATAAATAATGACTATGATTTACCCGATATAAATCCAAGTACCTTGCAAGTTTGTGTTGCGGATGAAATATTAGCTGGAGAAAATGAAAATGAGAAATGGTCGGAAAACAAATGCAGTCTGCGGGAATGCCAGCATACATCATTCCACATAATTGTTACATACATCAGACTAAGCCCAGACCTCTCATTATTTACAAGTATATAAACAAGCCACATATCTTTCTGGAAATATGTACGGGGTGACCCCAATTTTGAGTACCTCAAAGTCGAAATAATTGCAACGCCTAATGATTGTAAAGTGTAGACTTCTAGAGTAAAAGATTATATATAGGTAGATATATTATTTTTTCAATTTTCCCCTAAAAAAGAGAAAAATAAGGGGGGGGGGAATGATTTGTTTCTTCGATAAATACCTAACAAATAAAAGTATACAAAGATGTTTTTCCAAGTTAATAATTATTTCACTTCTAAGAAATTTAGAAATCTTCTAAGAAATCTAGGTAGGTAACGTTTAAACTGCTCGAAAAAGAACAAAAAGTATATTCACTCCTACAGTCTAGACAAGCTTTTAAAAAATTTAATTGTGTATTTAGATGATTTTTTCTTGTTTAAAGAGAACAGTTGAAAAATACTACAGACTTCCGAAGAATCCATAGCGCAAAGGAGTTTCCAACTGCTGTCTAAATTTGAAAGCTTTTTTTTCAAAGTTGTAAACTTACAAAATTTGAATGCACATGGATGAGTAACCACGATATTTTTCTATTCGCCTAGATCCGCTAGAAATAGGGTTCTTGAATCACCCTGTAGATGTAATTAAAATGACTGATTTATTACTTTTGTACAGGATGGAAAAATCTAACGTTACACATAACAGTAAGTCACCTAGTATTTAATGTGTATTAGGCATCTACGAGATGTTAAATTAAAGAGCGTAGAGGTATTAGAGGTACTTTATTTCCCCTCTAATATTCATTTTCTTTGCCATGTAATTATTATCTGGGTAGTAGGTGTCCTCTAATTCCAATAAAACACTAAGGCAGGGGTTCTTAACCTTTTAGAATTGGCGGACCACTATTGATAAACCAAAAATCTCGCGGACCACTTGAGAT
>NW_007384169.1:0-4173 GCF_000475195.1 Diaphorina citri | reverse complement strand
AGATTCTAATGGTCGCGGCAGGGATGGACGGTCTTGCGAGGGAATACCAGGGTTGGAGTATTCTTGAATTTTTGCAACTAATTTAAATTCATTCGTAAACGAATATTGGCAATCATTCTGGCAATCATGACTTTGTTGCATTGAAACAAAAGCTGCATTGGACTCATGGCCTGTATCGTAGCATGCTCATGCTCATCCCGTAAGACATAATGTCCTTCTACGTTATTACACCCTCCCAGCTAGCAGCTGTGTCTTATATGGAATCCATAATATGGATGTTGCCTTCAGTACAGTTAGCCTCCTACAACACAGAACGTTAACTTTTTCCTTTTCGATGGTGGGCATCAAACCCGTAACCTTCTGCATGCCAAGCGCTGGGCAAACCGTATATTATGGGATGTTGCCTTCTATACTCTCTCAGTTGTGTATTATGGAATCCATAATATGGATGTCGCCTTCAGTTAGCCTCCTACAACACAGAACGTTAACTTTTTCCTTTTCGATGGTGGGCATCAAACCCGTAACCTTCTGCATGCCAAGCGCTGGGCAAACCGTATATTATGGGATGTTGCCTTCTATACTCTCTCAGTTGTGTATTATGGAATCCATAATATGGATGTCGCCTTCAGTTAGCCTCCTACAACACAGAACGTTAACTTTTTCCTTTTCGATGGTGGGCATCAAACCCGTAACCTTCTGCATGCCAAGCGCTGGGCAAACCGTATATTATGGGATGTTGCCTTCTATACTCTCTCAGTTGTGTATTATGGAATCCATAATATGGATGTCGCCTTCAGTTAGCCTCCTTCCTCCTACAACGCGGAGCTCTGTTACTAATTGCTGATAAGTAGGTTTTGTCCTCTGTAATCTATCGGCTGGCGGAATGCCCATCTCATTTGCATAATTATCCGAGTGTTTACGATCCTGGTCCATAGCTGATGGTCTGCTATGTTTTTCCTTCTTAATCATCTCTGTTACGCCTTCTCCCATTTCCTTATAAGTCGGTTCCCTCTACTTCTTTCTCCATTTATTATGATAGTCTCTGCCTTTCCCCCACTTCTTTTCACTATATATACTATGTAGTAGTTATTAGATCTCCGTAACGTTGTGGTAATATGATGGTAGTCACAGCACAGATGCTTTCCTTTATAATCTAGTACTAAATTACTATTTTTTATACTAATATGTCACTGTCTTATTCTTCTGTTAGAATAAGTAGTACCGTGATTGTGATTATTGTGAGGGTGTATTAGTTTTGTAACAGTACTCATCAGTAAAACCCACACACTGCAAACCATACAATGTTATTGGCAGTAGATCAGTGAACTGGGGATCAATAGAAGTACATACAGATCACGAAAGAATCACACAAATTCATTGAATAATTTCGAGTTAAAATCTGGAAGTTCCTTCGTTCTTTCAATGAATTCAATGGCCAAGAGGCCTCATACAATGTCATGAATGTCATGACATGATCGATATGATCATGTGACGGTGAAGTTTAGTACAGAATGGAAAATGGAAAAAAAGTCTTTGGAAAACATGGAATTCAACCCATTCATACAAGTATTTCTCATCAAAAAGTAAATGAGGTAGATAGTGGACGTGGAAATGCAGAAGATATGAAATATCCAGACCATAAAATACAACCTATATGAAACGACAACATGGTTTCTATTAGAAGATCCCCAAACAAAACATTAGTTAGCAACATAACGAGTATCTCTATTAACCTTATCTTTGAATGGGGTTAGTGATGATATCAATAGGGTATTAATAACTATAGTAATAATGATAAAGGGCTATAGTAATAATGTTGAAATATATGAATGGGGGTTTGTATAACCACACTGTTGTATGAACAACTGACGTTCTGAGGGCACAAGGCCGTGGGCTGCATATTGGCTTATTGATACAAATACTTCATTAAACAACCCTTCTCATTTCAGAGGCGTAGGGACATGTCCAGTGGTATAGGGGCGAATCGTTTGGACAAATATGGGTGACTGACTGATGACTGACTAGACAACTCTTAGAAGAGGCAATGCATGTGTTGAAGAGAAATTCAATTGAAGCTTATACGATTATAGTTTTTGGAGAGTTTTTCGATCTCCAAAAACTAAAACATGAGGACCTATGGAATTTTTCAACGATTTCTAGATCCCGAGCTAAATGGCCTGGAAAAAAGAGTAAGTTTTGTAAACTTTTGACACATGACGTCACGGCATACAAGTATTGATGTTTGAGGTCACTCTCACTACAGTGTTGAGAAAAATTTCACCAAAATCAACACCAAAGAGCACAGAAATAATTTTAATTATCCCTTTTCTTCCCCAGCACTGTTCACCTAATGGGTCCCACAGTCCACACAATCCTTCACTCAAAAAGGGCCTCAATCGATTAATTAAGGTGCGTCCACACTCGGTCGACTTCGATGTAGTGTGGACTCAGCTCAACTCTTATCTCAATTTCTTGTCTCGACGCCATCTGTCATATCATAATTGTGGAAGCACTTGAGAAATGAAAAGAGGGGAGACTTTTTGTTCCTGTTGTTAATCAAATAATAACTTGGTATACAAAATTCAGAAGTCCCCACTTCCTGGGTTTTATGTTATAAGTAGGCACACAAATTTATAAAGTACGCGTATGTGTACTAGGATATTAAGATTGGAGCATGGAGCTGGTCCTAGCATTGTTGCTAATTAAGGTTTGATATACCAGCATGCTGGAGCATAAAAGATAAGAGATGAAATTGAGTTATTAGGAACTAATTGAGGTGAATTGGCAGATTGGCACGGATCAGAAAGTTGTATGCGTTTTTGGAGCAATTCACAACTCATCTCACTGATGGGAGGGTTGTTGAGCTGTCTCCACAAATAGTCAATGGTTTTCCCAAATAACATTTTAGGTAATCTCGTTCAGGATAGCCACACTATCATCACGTCAAGTCACGTTACGTGATGTGATAGTAGTGTATTTCTACCTTAACAGCCTTCAATGACGACAGGACTGTCACAGGACTGTCAAATAACATTAATTACTGAGGAATTTTTCAAGACTTTTCTTGAATGCTGTGCTTGGCGATTGTATGAGCAAATTTGTTCCAGAAGAAAGTTCTACAAACACGGCGTCATACCACTCACACCTACGATAATAAAGAAAATACATGGTACAAATACAAAGTACATGTCAGTGGGCCTAATAGTCGAACATATGGAACTAAGGGCTACAGTCGAAAAACACAGAAGGACCAAGCAACAGAAAATTTCATCTTGATTGAAAATAGATAAAATAAATAGATTTGATAGAGCAAACTGTAACAAAGGCGGTCTTATCGTCCCGAAACCAAAAAGAGGACAGGATAGGAGAAAGCCAGCCGTTTCAAGAACGAAACTTATAACAAATTTCGGCCAAGGCAGGAATCGAACCCGCGACCTAGCGTCACACAAAATTGTCAAGATGAAAATCCTGTAAGATGGGCCTGAAGACTTGTACCACTGATCATATACCACCAGGACAATATCAGCTGAGCCTGATATAAAACTAATGATTCCAACCTAACCATCCATTACTTTGTATCAGAAGAAGACCCAACAAAGTCTTCTCTGAAACATATTGACACAGGTTATCTACAAAACATATCTGGAAATATGTTTAAAGCCATATACGTAAATACTTATTAGTTATTATACTGTTTCCCACTAAATATGTCTGAAAGTAAATTTTATTCAAAGAAACAAGAGTTCAAATTCAAAACATTCAGTGGCATTCTACACTGTGGTCGTTGAAGAACCCTAAAAAAGAACCCGATCTGGGTGGAGGACCAGGGGATTTATCAACAAACCCAAAATTTGCCATGAAAGCCAAGTCTGGATACGAAAGAAGAAAAAGACCAAGGGATCCACAAGTTCTATGATTCCCAACAAATCCCGTCACTTTTGGATGGGAATAATACTCGTATAGTGTCGTTCTGAACACAAAAGACGAAGAACAAGGTGTGAATATACGAAGAGTTTACACACAAGTTTCAAAATTCCCAATCTTGCCACCTTTGGATGGAAATAAAATAGTATTGTTCTTGAGCACGAGAGACGAAAAACGTGTCTATAGATGGACAGTTTCCACACACGTTAGGAAACTTCTGACATATCCTGCCATCATCTTTGGCTGGAA
>NW_007384168.1:0-4173 GCF_000475195.1 Diaphorina citri | reverse complement strand
ATAAGAACAAGAACACCCAAAATAAGCATCATTCAATAGGATGAGGAAAGTCGTGTGATGTTCACACCAGATTTTTCCTTGTCATCTTCAATAGGAAAAGAACGTGTCTTATAACTATCGGAAAAATGGGGGGGGGTGTCACTCTATAACTGTAGGCAAGACTTCAAAAATTTGGAACATCCGTTTGGACCCTTGCCCCGCCCCCTTGATAAAATCCTGCTACAGGCCTGCTTCTGATATAAAATGGCACTGGATCAACAAAAACAACAAATGTACTCACTGCCTCTTCGCATTAATAACAAATAATTAGAACGACAAATAAATACAAAGTTTTACTGAATCGGTATCTCGCAGTGCAATAATAGATAATAGTCCTAAACTAAAATGGACGCGGCACATCAGGGATCAGGAAGAGACCGCCTTAACATAATAATAAATCGGTATCTCACGAAAAATCGATCTGAATTCAGAACGATTTATACAAAACCTATAGGAAAGGTACATCAATAGTACCTAGTCCTAAACTAAAATGGACGCGGCACATCAGGGATCAGGAAGAGACCGCCTTAACATAATAATAAATCGGTATCTCACGAAAAATCCATCTGGATTCAGAACGATTTATAGTGAACCTAATATAGGATAGGGACATCAATAGTATAATAAAAGATATACATCTAATATCGTTACTGCTTACTATACTAGCATAGTTTTGTTACTACCGACCATAAGACCATAGTAGTCAGTATAATAATAGACTACTATTACAGTCATATTTCTATTCGCACGATTACCATATTAAACTTGACCAATATTCGTACTCCGACCAATATTCGTACTCCCATCATGCACGGAAACACCAAACAGCCTCTAACCTCTATCACATATCAAACTCACAAAGTTACTGGAGCATTTCTTAGGTATTAGGTAGTTATTATAGGTAGGTGGGGGACTGGCTGGCTGGGAGACGTTAAACGGGGAGTAGACCAGCTTAGTCTGGCTGGGAGACTTTAAACAGGGAGCATGCCAGCCTGAAATTTCCCTAGCTAAAGAATAAGCAAAGGTTGAGTGCGAAGGACATCCACTCGTAAAATTTTGCAGCCAAAACCAAATGTCAGTCCAAAAGCAATCACCCTAGGGCTGATTGAGGGCTGACGAAAAACGTCGACCCCATCTAAATACGGGAAAAGGCGAAGAAAGCTATAAAATTAATGGATTTTTCACGACTGATGTAGAATAGAATATACCTTGTTTATCCTGCCCGAATAGGACTGAAAAGTCCCTTTACCCCAGCAGTCTAAACAAGGTCTCGTATATTTGATGGGTTAAAGAATAATACATACAACTAACAATTCAGTAAAAAGACCTTGCTTAACTAGAAAAAAAAGAAGTTTAGTAGTATAATGTTTAAGGTAAAAGAAAGTAGAATTTCAGTATCATGTCGAGGTCTTTGCGAAACACCCTCTTATTTTGAGGAAGAATGGCGAAGTTAAGACAAGGGAAGGGAGAGGAGGAGAGAGCAGGTTGGGAAAGCTTAATTAGAACAGCTAAAAAAAAAAAACTGTTAATTAGAAGAGACTCACTAAAAAAAAAAAAAAAAAAAAAAAAAAAAAAAATAGATGTTGTTATAATTGCTGTTGTATTTTTTGTTGCTGTTGTTGTTCTTGTTGTTGTTATTGTCGTTATTATTGTTTTTGCTGTTCTGAGTGTCATATATCTCGCATTTGGAATCATTGTTGTATTGGTTACGTGGTGTTGGGTTGTTTACATAAATGTGTGCAATGTGCATGAATTAAGAAGATGTGCACAGGACCTAACTAACCAATGTGTACAGGATGGTCTCATCCTTATCTTCTTCTACACCTGAGGTATCTTTTTTTTACTTTCCTTATCCTATAGGAAGGAAAGTAATGTAATCGGGTCAAAATTTCGATGGTCAGTTTTTAGTGCCAAAACACGTTTTGAGGTCCTTAGAGCCTAAATCCAAAGTTTCAGCCATTGGTCCGTCTGTGTGTCTGTCTGTCTGTAAACAAAATATCTCGAGAACGGTAAGAGCTAGAGACTTGAAATTTGGTATGTAGATGTCAAATGTGACAAGGATGCGACACGAAACTTTTGGTTAAGATCGATGCAACGGTTGGCGGCATTTTACCGCTTTTTGGCGGTTTTCGGTGTAATATTTAACAATATATCGGGAACGGTATGAGCTAGAGACTTGAAATTTGGTATGTAGTTCACAAATGTGACAAGGATGCAACTCAAAACTTTTGGTTGAGATAGATGCTGATGTTGGCGGTATTTTGACAGCGGTAAAATGTAGTGGTTGTACTGCTCGAATAGGACTAAAAAGTCCTTTTTTTAGCAGGTTTGTTTGATCGGGGGAGGTTACTTATTTCTTTCCGTAAATGTACTTTCCCAACCCCCACCCTGGTGACATCTAAAGTAGAGTTAGATTTAAATATTTGATTACTTAGCATTAAAAAAAACTATATTAATTGATTATTTAAAATTAAACCTTATAATATGTAGCTAAACCATTTGAAAATAAAACTCCTAGAAAATTGAATCATTGTATTTATGTATCTATAGTTAGAACAGTTAATAGGCTAGAAATTAGATTTGTAAAAAAAAAAAAAAATCTTCTTCTTCTTCTTCTTCTTCTTCTTCTTCTTCTTCTTCTTCTTCTTCTTCTTCTTCTTCTTCTTCTTCTTCTACCTCTTCAAAGTAAACAAAAGCGTCATAAAAATTTGCTCTTCAGTTTTTTGCTATTTTCAATAAAAAAAGGTCATTTTGTATAGTTTCTTCTTCTTCTTCTTCTTCTTCTTCTTCTTCTTCTTCTTCTTCTTCTTCTTCTTCTTCTTCTTCTTCTTTTCTTCAAAGCGTCTACAAAGCGTCATAAAAATTTGCTCTTCAGTTTTTGCTATTTTCAATTAAAAAAAGGTCAATTTGTATAGTGGAAGTGTGTAAATCTACTTTAAAAAGTGTTCTTTTTCATTAAAAAGTCAAGGTTTCTTGATTTTACTCTCAAATTAGTACATAAAACGGTGAAAAACTTTCTTACCTTAGAAATAGGCCTTATTAGGCCTATTTAGACGAAATTTTTGAGTGGATATATAAATGAGAAAGTTACACGTATTTATAAAAACACTATAAAATAATCACTTTTTCACACCAATAAATGCAAATTGTGGCCTAATTAGATAAAAAACTAACTATATCTTAATTAAAATATAACGATAAATAACGGCCTTGATTTTACTCTCAAATTAGTACATAAAACGGTGAAAAACTTTCTTACCTTAGAAATAGGCCTTATTAGGCCTATTTAGACGAAATCTTTGAGTGGATATATAAGTGAGAAAGTTACACGTATTTATAAAAATACTATAAAATAATCACTTTTTCACACCAATAAATGCAAATTGTGGCCTAATTAGATAAAAAAACTAACTATATCTTAATTAAAATATAACGATAAATAATGGTAATTAAGATTTTTGATTTATAAACCACCATTTTTAAAATTACAAGTTAAAAGTTGTTTTATGGAATCTAAATAAATTCAAAACAAAGAGAAAGGAATTAGGAAAAACAAAAACAAAATAAATAAAAACAAAAACATTATCTGAAGAAAAACCTAAAAATTTCCTTTTAAATAAATATTATTAATTATTAATAAGTAATAAAACTACCCGCAACAATTAGATTAAATCTAACCGAACCGAACTCCTAACCAATTAACATCGGAACTAATTACCCAGATACGACCTCAAAACGGACATTTCCACACCCATTTCCCGATTTCGAAAATTTGGACCGTTCCCAATACTTTCTCATTGTACAGACTCCCTCTCCCCTCCACGCACAGTGTAATGGAAAGTAAAAAATGTTCCAACACATGTGAAACATTGTAAAAGTTGGCCTCGAACTAATGAACTACTTATGATAAAGAAATGCCCGGCGGCACTACGTACCTATGTACCTACCTACTTTCCAACAGTCGTTATGCAAAGTTACAAAGATATGACAATTAAACCAAGAAGTTGTTAATGTATTATTCTCAAGAGAGCAAAGACTTATACTTTATACTTATTACTTATTAGGTTTATACATATTCAGAAATATTTGAAGTCATTCATTAATTTTTAATTGTAAATAAAAGAGGAAGAGAAC
>NW_007384167.1:0-4174 GCF_000475195.1 Diaphorina citri | reverse complement strand
TGAGTTTGGTCAGGACATTTCGATGTTACAGATTCCATCGTGACAAAACATTTGTCCCGTTTGAAAAAGTTCAAGGTGATTCCTCAGAATGTACTCGTATGAATCCACTTTCATGATTTATGTACCTTTGCTTTATTATGTATTTTTATCTAAAAATCCTAAAAGTAAGATCAGCAAAGATTACCTGACATTCTCTCTTCAAAGCTTTAATTTGTGGAGCTTTTTCATTTTTATTTAGGTATATGATATCTATAATAATATTATGTAAGTACCTCATTAAAGTAAAATTGGACTTGGACTCAATCTCTCGTCCTGAACCTGATCTTAATTGTTCGATTTCATTTAGTTACGAGACTAATCCATTAGGTTTAAGGTTTAATACAAATAATCCTTCATTATTTTCATTCTGACCACGAGACCGCACTGTTTCAATTCCCATGTGGCTAGTGGTCACATGTCTATAATAATATTATGTAAGTACCTCATTAAAGTAAAATTGGACTTGGACTCAATCTCTCGTCCTGAACCTGATCTTAATTGTTTGATATCATTTAGTTACGAGACTAATCCATTAGGTTTAAGGTTTAATACAAATAATCCTTCATTATTTTCTTTCTGACCACGAGACCACACTATTTCAATTCCCATGTGGCTAGCGGTCAATCGAGCAAAGTAACCCATAAGAGACGAACTTTTTACTTTTTTCTTCTTAGTTGGATCTTGCTAAAATTTAATCGCTTCTAAATTTCATTTAGTTACGAGACTAATCCATTAGGTTTAAGGTTTAATACAAATAATCCTTCATTATTTTCATTCTGACCACGAGACCGCAGTGTTTCAATTCCCATGTGGCTAGTGGTCAATCGAGCAAAGTAAGGTGAATTCTACTGCCAGAGAAAGAACGTAAGATCTTGAAGAGGTTTGATACCTACAAAGGAACTCTAACGGAGGTCTTATCGTCCCGAAATCGAAGAGAGAAGGAGGACAGGATAGGAGAAATCCAGCCGTTCTAAGAACGAAACTTTCCTTCCTATAGCATAAGGAAAGTAAAAAAAGGACGAGAAATGATCATGAGTTTAAAAGGAAGAATTTAGAAATCGTGTAATATACGGACAAAACTTCTGGAAAAGGCTCTCTGCAGTCTCTGCTACACCACAAAAAAGTCATTATTTCATTTTACTGGGTAGGAGGTCTTATCGTCCCGAAATCGAAGAGAGAAGGAGGACAGGATAGGAGAAATCCAGCCGTTCTAAGAACGAAACTTTCCTTCCTATAACATAAGGAAAGTAAAAAAAAAGACGAGAAATGATCATGAGTTTAAAAAGAAGAACTTAGAAATCGTGTAATACGGACAAAACTTCTGGGAAAGGCTCTCTGCAGTCTCTGCTACACCACGAAAAAAGTCATTATTTCATTTTACTGGGTAGGAATGATCGTGATTCTCGGTAATTATGAGATAACCTAATTTTCTAACAGGTTGAGCTTGGTGTGAGCAATAAAACCACTCGTCCACTAATTCCACTATCTATTGTTTGAAACAAGCATGAGAACGAAACATTGGTAAATTCATAATAGTACAAACTACAAAACTATTGAAACGGTCATTTGTGTCTGGGAAAAATGAACAAATGAGCACTTCAACTACACTGTGTGTGATGGCACTTCAAAGTACTATCCTGTACTTATGTGCATTGTGCATAATAAGAATTCATAGGCACATGGTTCTTAGGTACTCCCTATTTGTATACCTAAGTACACTAACTGACCACCGGTGATGAAACGTTAGAAGAAAGATAACAACCACTAATGAAACGTTTAGTACCTCGTTCTTCACAAATAAAACGTTTAGAAGGCCCTCATTTTCCACGTGTCAAAGAGGGTAACAAGGATTTCATGGTGCCGATTAGCAATGGTCAAGTAAGAAGTACTTCAGATTGCATTAGAACCAGTATGTGATATGATCACGATGGGGTAAATACATAGTGTGATTTGGCATCTCCACCAAATAACTCCAAAGTGATTTCTGATTAAGAACTGAAGGAAATTTGACACCTGTACCCCTTTTCCCTAGATAAATAGATAATTTTACTTTGGGGAATCCGACATCGACATCTCGATTAAATCTTCCCCAAGTAGGTACCTAAAGATGACAAGTAACGATGACTGATTGGGAATTTTACTTGAGAGGATTTTACTCAAAATTTTACTGAGGGGAAATTGGCATCTCCACCAATTTTTCTCGCAAGTGAGGATGACTGATCGAGAATTTTCCTTTAGGTCGTTTGATTACATTGGTCATGTTTGGTGTGTCAGCGACTTGATCAAGTGGATCGTTTGGAAGCAATTACTTTGGTCTGATTTTTTTTTTATCGAAACTGTTTAACGAGGATTGTCGTTTGATTACATTGGTCATGTTTGGTGTGTCAGCGACTTGATCAAGTGGATCGTTTGGAAGCAATTACTTTGGTCTGATTTTTTTTATCGAAACTGTTTAACGAGGATTATATTTCAAGAAGAGAGGCTTAGAAGAGCACATTAGGTACTTGGTTTAGACTGTCTTAGAGCTTTAGAGTATGTATACTGTTTAGGTTTAGAGTGTACATAGAGAATGGCGGATATCTCCGTTATTCTGGTTACTTCAAAAAAGTGATACGAGGATTATATTTCAAGAAGAGAGGCTTAGAAGAGCACATTAGGTACTTGGTTTAGACTGTCTAGAGCTTTAGAGTATGTATACTGTATAGAGTGTACATAGAGAATGGCGGATATCTGCGTTATTCTGGTTACTTCAAAAAAGTGACCGGGAAACTATTTGTAGCCCTTGATCTATACTATTCGCCATTTTCGGCTTGACATAGCTTTGTGATACACCCTGTAGGGTACCTAAGATAGAATTTGGACTGAGGCCGGAATGCGAAGTGCTCACAAAAATGAAATGAAAGAGTTGTTAAGTTATAAGTTCACTTTTTTCTGATGTGAGCTAAGTACAAAGCATTTCGTATCAGCATTACAAACGAGTGTAAAGAGTAGGAGAATAGGTAAAAGTCCTTTCAGAA
This sequence comes from Diaphorina citri, assembly GCF_000475195.1. Taxonomy (NCBI): domain Eukaryota; kingdom Metazoa; phylum Arthropoda; class Insecta; order Hemiptera; family Psyllidae; genus Diaphorina; species Diaphorina citri. Next base: position 1,118 of record NW_007384167.1, on the reverse strand, counting down.
GAATCTCCAATTCTCCACAGTGGCACAACGTTGTCAAGATGAATCTTCATCTCAAAAAACTCGGTCACTCGAATTGATCTATACTATTCGCCATTTTCGGCTTGACATAGCTTTGTGATACACCCTGTAGGGTACCTAAGATAGAATTTGGACTGAGGCCGGAATCCGAAGTGCTCACAAAAATGAAATGAAAGAGTTGTCAAGTTATGTATAAGTTCACTTTTTTCTGATGTGAGCTAAGTACAAGGCATTTTGTATCAGCATTACAAATGAGTATTTGGACTGAGGCCGGAATCCGAAGTGCTCACAAAAATGAAATGAAAGAGTTGTCAAGTTATGTATAAGTTCACTTTTTTCTGATGTACAAGGCATTTCGTATCAGCATTACAAACGAGTGTAAAGAGTAGGAGAATAGGTAAAAGTCCTTTCAGAAGAATCTCCACAGTGGCACAACGCTGTCAAGATGAATCTTCATCTCAAAAAACTCGGTCACTCGAATTACATTTTGTGATCAGACTTCAATTTGTGTTCACATAAAAAACGGTTTAAACGGTGCATGTCTAATCCAGCGAATCCTTCTGTCACACGGTTTCAACTTTTGACCTTACCTCCTAGATTAACGTGTTGTCTTGTAATAGCTCTGTGTATGCCGTCTGCCCGTCTCTTTTCAGTCTTGTTATGGCTCTTTTTACGCTGAATGATACCTACACAGTTATGTCTTGGGAAAAGTGCTTCTTCTGTTTTTGTCCAATGCATTCTTCTGACTTTTTTCTACAAATTATTGCTAGATCTGCTAGTATTTTGCATGGCATTTCAATTTGTGTTCACATAAAAAACGGTTTAAACGGTGCATGTCTAATCCAGCGAATCCTTCTGTCACACGGTTTCAACTTTTGACCTCACCTCCTAGATTAACGTGTCGTCTTGTAATAGCTCTGTGTATGCCGTCTTCCCGTCTCTTTTCAGTCTTGTTATGGCTCTTTTTACGCTGAATGATACCTAATACCTACACAGTTATGTCTTGGGAAAAGTGCTTCTTCTGCAATTTACCTAGGTACGTATTAGTCTTCTGGCGTTACGTAGTTTGGTCTTTTCCTAGGTGATTTACTGTAACTGTG
>NW_007384166.1:0-4174 GCF_000475195.1 Diaphorina citri | reverse complement strand
GGAGCGCTGCCGCGCTCCTTAATGGTTATCTGAAAGAGGGCCTCTGAGTGAAATTTTGTTTTGTTTTTTTATGAAAAAAAAAAATCCAAGAATTAAAGAGTCTGAATTAAATTTCATGTTAAGGGAGATGTTTTAATATTTAATAAATGGGTTTCTGTGGGTAATCACAATGAAATATGCTTTGGCAGTCGGGGTGTTGAAGTTGAAAATTCATATCTCCTTGGCTGGATAAATAGTTTAATAATGAAAATCACATAAAATACGGCTATAGTAGCCAGCCTCGTCAGCTTGGTTGGTAGCGCGTCCGCCTTGTAAGGCCTAGGTCGCGGGTTCGATTCCTGCCCAGGGCGGATTTTATCCTCAACGGCTAATGTTCGTTCTCGGAACGGCTGGCTTTCTCCCATCCTGTCTTCCATCTCTCTTCGATTTCGGGACGATAAACCCTTAGCAGTTAGAGTTCCCTCTATAATTTTTTTCTTCTTCTTCTTCTTCTTCTTCTTCTTCTTTACGGCTGGCTTTCTCCCATCCTGTCTTCCATCTCTCTTCGATTTCGGGACGATAAACCCTTAGCAGTTAGAGTTCCCTCTATAATTTTCTTCTTCTTCTTCTTCTTCTTCTTCTTCTTCTTCTTCTTCTTCTTCTTCTTTAAAGTGAAGGAGGATCTTATGTCCACAAATGTTGTGAAAAAAAGCTCACAGCTTCACCACTCAAATTGCATAATTTCATTTGATTTGATTGAACAATTATTTCAAACCCATCAATTGTCTTCACGAGGCAGAGTACACCCTGAAATAGTTGTCAGATGAGCAACCATCTAGAATTCTAGATACTAACTACAGTGTTTTACCGAGTGTTTCCAGAGGGGACTTATTGCTTATAATAATAATAAAAAAAAAAGATACTAACTACAGGCACTATTCTCGTGTGTGGTGCTCTATAGTGTGTCCATATCAATGTGACAGCGAAAAATAGGCATTGTTGCCAAACATGTCACATGTGCAATGGTAGAGAATCTTCTAAAAAGGGGAAGGTAATTTTGCACAGTGCTTCCTCCGACAGTGAAACAAAGTCAGGTAAGGCGATATCCACCTTACCTATTCTGGAATCCAACCTCTGAACTTAGAGCTTCCTCTGCATTTTAAAAGAGAGAGTTTATCAAAAATAGACTTTTACCTCAATTGCAACAATGTAAGGATTTCCTGCAATCTGATTGGTTCCTTCATTTTAGGTTGATGACTCATTGCTGTCACATTGATCTGGATGAACCTATAGTTTATTTTTATTTCTGTGTGCTAACTGGCTTGAACCCGAATCTCACCTCCAGTCAAATATTCTTACCATTACACTCTTACTTTCATTGTCTAGTCTCTAGTGACTGGGGGATAGATTATTATTGTTTTTTGTTTTGGCAGGGTTGGAAACACATGTGATAAAGACATGCCGTTCGTAATCATTCCAAACGATGGAGTTCAAGATCGTTTCTGTGGAAATATACAACCCTTTCCTGAGCTAACCAGTAAGTAGTAATAATAGCGTTCATTTAGCTCCCAATAAGTTAGACTTAGCTCGTTGAAGAACTTAAAAATAAATAAAATTGGGATTTATGGATTTTTTCTATAACTTGTAGATCCCGAGAGAAATATGTAAGGATTTCCTGCAATCTGATTGGTTCCTTCATTTTGGGTTGATGACTCATTGCTGTCACATTGATCTGGATGAACCTATAGTTTATTTTTATTTCTGTGTGCTAACTGGCTTGAACCCGAATCTCACCTCCAGTCAAATATTCTTACCATTACACTCTTACTTTCATTGTCTAGTCTCTAGTGACTGGGGGATAGATTATTATTGTTTTTTGTTTTGGCAGGGTTGGAAACACATGTGATAAAGACATGCCGTTCGTAATCATTCCAAACGATGGAGTTCAAGATCGTTTCTGTGGAAATATACAACCCTTTCCTGAGCTAACCAGTAAGTAGTAATAATAGCGTTCATTTAGCTCCCAATAAGTTAGACTTAGCTCGTTGAAGAACTTAAAAATAAATAAAATTGGGATTTATGGATTTTTTCTATAACTTGTAGATCCCGAGAGAAATCGATTTGAAAAATATAAAGAGCACAAAAATCATATGGTAATGGTAATGGTAATAATATTACTTTTATTGAACCGAGAGAAATCGATTTGAAAAATATAAAGAGCACAAAAATCATATGGTAATGGTAATGGTAATAATATTACTTTTATTGAACAACGATGGGAATCTGAGTATTCCCGAAAGCTCACCAAACTTTCTTTAGTTGAATGTCGAATCTCAATTGTCTTTTAAAATTTATATCATATTTTTACTTTTTACTTTGAATCACTAGTACAGTGGATACATGTGTTTGTTTCAGGTAAACAAAGACCTGTGGTAATAACAGTCCAGTCCAAGACTAGGCCAGTAGGATTCAATTATCCAGGGTTTGATCTCAAATACAGACAGAAGCCATGTACGCAGGGATAACAATAAACCCATTCAACCACTTTATAACTTCTTATCTATTCTTCTTAATTGCAATAAAAATTATAGATATATTGTGCATTATTTATAATATATTCTCAGCTCTGCCTATTTGCTAAAATGAATCAAGATTCCCTCTAGTGTACGAAACCTTCCCCTCAAGGATTTCCTGCGTTCTTCCTATGAAACCCACTTTACAAAATATCTCAAGAACGGTATCAGCTAGAGACTTGAACTTTGGTATGCAGGTGTCAAATGTGACGGTATCAGCTATAGACTTGAACTTTGGTATGCAGGTGTCAAATGTGACGGTATCAGCTAGAGACTTGAACTTTGGTATGCAGGTGTCAAATGTGACGGGGATGAGGATGCAGCGGTTGACGGCATTTCGCTCTACTGACTTAGCGGTAAGAGATATCAGAAAAGTTATGAGAGAAGGCCTAAGAAACCCAAGTTAGCACAATGCAATAGGATAAGGAAAGTCGTGTGATATTCATACCAGATATATATATACAGGGTGTCCCAGAATTTATGCTTTAATTGATTTTCTCGCAACGAAAACACCACGGCCGTCATCGTTAAGGTCGAATAGTAGAGGAAACCGCAGAATGCCGTCAGAACGTATAAGATGGCGTAGACCGTCGGCTCACTGGTGTCGATGTAGGGGATGTAGAGGGGGACACTGAATGTGTTCTGCGGGTACTTGTGCTTGTAGATTCTTTGGAGGCGTGCGAGCTCCTGAGGGCTCTTGGGCAGGAGAGGAAGTAGATTGAGCCCTAGAGGAAGAATGGGACAAAAAGAAATTTCATGAGAAGAATGAAGATCAAAAGAATGAATTGCGATAGACCTGAGCTGTTTCCTCCGCAGTCGACACAAACTTGGAGCTGTTTTTGCTAAAGTTTTAGACGAGGAGGATTCAGCTCTAGGTTCATTGAGCTTGTGAAAGAATTGTTAGATGAAGTAAAATAAACAACAACAACAACAACAGGAAGGAAGAAATGGCTCGATTACACGAAGCCAGAAACTGGATTGCCCTGCTGGACAGGGTCATACTTAGGACCCCCCCTCGAGCTTCATTTTTCTCCATAGGCAACTATACAGAGACGATATATACCCTGTCAAAAAGAGGTCGAAAGAACCCCATACTACTGTTCCACATCTGACCTTTGACTAAAATGCCTCAACAGAAAGGTTGGGCTTTCATTTTAAAAGAGATCAAAATAAGGCCAGCCTAGTTAGCTTCGGAGGGTAGTGCGTCTGCCTTGTAAGCGCTAGGCCGTTCGATTCACGCCCGGGGCGAATTTTATATTGAACGGATAAGGTTCGTTCTCTCAGTTTTCAGAACGGCTGACTTTCTCGTATCCTGTCTTCCTTCTCTCGGGACGATTAGACCTTAGCAGTTACAGTTCCCTCTATCAAACCTCTTGAAAAAAATCAGTTTCTAGTGGAGCTGTGATCAATTTTCCTGTGTTCAATGGTCAGTTTCCCGAAAGGAAAATAAACCTATAGAAAGTATCTCAAAGTAAACCATGTATGTATTAAAAAAAAAAAAAACAAAATGTACTTCTTAGCTTCTTACCAATCACAGAAAGCGCCATCACAACACGGACTAAGCGCAACACATTCTTCTCTCTGCGCTTCAAACTCACAAGCGTGGGATTGCGCGCATGACG
>NW_007384165.1:0-4176 GCF_000475195.1 Diaphorina citri | reverse complement strand
TCAAATTTGGATTTTCACTACTTTTTACGTAGGAATCGACCATTTATTAATAATTTTTACCCATTTGCAACTGCTTCAGCATTTAATCATTTTGAACGCGGCGTTCATTCGAAGAGATACCCCAGGAGGGGAAATGAAAATCACGCATCAACGCGGCGTGCGGTATTTCACAAATATCGTACGATCTTTTTTTCATGTTTTGTATAGTAGTGGCAACACTGAGTGATAACGCAAATCAGCTGACTCGCTTGTGACTTGATTTGAAATTTGAAGTTTATTTTACACTTTAATTTTTTTTTTAGTTTCTAATTTTCTATCTTTCTATTTTCTAAACTGGTCTGTGATTGTGAAATCTATTATAAAAGTGAATAATTTTCTAGTTTTTACTTTTAGTGGGGCTCAACCACTTTTTTTTTTCTTCGCTGATAAAGGAAGTTCGAAACACGCTGATTGCAATAGAAATGCTTAAAATTTCATTTGAGGCTTCCTAAGAGGAGAAATCTTCGTTTGAAATTTTCGAATTTTGAAACGCACAAAATTTTCGCGGGCAGCCATTTTTTCGCGATGACGTCAGTTCATGCGACCTCGCATGAACTGACGTAAACCATGGCTGCTTCAACGTTATTTTTTTGCGACCTTTGAGCGACATTTTAGAGGATTTAGGGACCGTTTTTGATGTTTTTGAGTGCGCCAATGTACTTTTTGGGTACTTTTACATCGGAATAGGACTCTATCTCGAAAAAAATTGTCATTTGGTTGACCCCCTATAATTTTCGCGGGCAGCCATTTTTTCGTGATGACGTCAGTTCATGCGAGGTCGTAAACCATGGCTGCTTCAACGTTATTTTTTTTTGCGACCTTTGAGCGACATTTTAGGAGATCTAGGGACCGTTTTGGACGTTTTTGAGTGCGCCAATGCACTTTTTGGGTACTTTTACATCGGAATAGGACTCTACCTCGAAAAAAATTGTCATTTGGTTGAGCCCCATTAGAAATAATATTCTTGCCTTATTTCTTTCTGAATCAAATTGTTCAAGTACTAAAATGTATGTACCGACTTGAAGCAATCTCGTTGACATCATAGGCATTATTAGGACAAAATGCTAGTTTGGATTTAGATTGGCTTATCAGATGACTCAATCCAAATGGATTAGAAGTGTAATTGATTTTAAAACGTTAAATGTATGGAGAAGTAGATCTCATGTAAAATATTATATTGTATGTAAAATCACATCATGTGTATTATATGTATGTGTGAATTTTTAGATGCCAAGTTAAAACTAATACGAGAGGATTATGATTTTATTTTTACGCGAAATTCTTTCAAACTACACATACCTAACCCCTCTCTCCCCTCTCTGTCTACCCATATGAAACAAAATAAATGAGTGAAATTCCTCTCTCTCTCTCTCTCTTGAAATTATGAAATGATTTTGGGAGTCCCCCCCCCCCCCAAATCATACATAAGAAACCCAGCTAAGTATAATTTAATTTAATAGGATAAGGAAAGTCGTGTGATGTTCACACCAAATTTTTTTCCCTTCTGTCACACTCACCTTCCCAAACTCCCGCCTCGCATCATCAAACCCCTGCACCTGGATTCTCTTCTTGGCCAAGTCCAGAGGATAGATGGCCACCTTGGAGGTTAAACCGGCCACAGAGCCGGCCATCAGACTGCCCAGCGGTGACAGTACTCGCCTCTCAGTCTGAGGGTCGGGGTTCGACGCGGCCGAGGAACTGCTAAGATAGTCTGGGGAGGAGAGGAGGAAGAAAGATGTTATTTTATCAATGGGGCTCAACCAAATGACAATTTTTTTCGAGATGTCCTATTCCGATGTAAAAGTACCCAAAAAGTGCATTGGCGCACTCAAAAACATCCAAAAAGGGTCCCTAAATCCCCTAAAATGTCGCTCAAAGGTCACAAAAAAAAATAACGTTGAAGCAGCGATGGTTTACGACCTCGCATGAACTGACGTCATCACGAAAAAATGGCTGCCCGCGAAAATTATAGGGGGTCAACCAAATGACAATTTTTTTCGAGATAGAGTCCTATTCCGATGTAAAAGTACCCAAAAAGTGCATTGGCGCACTCAAAAACATCCAAAACGGTCCCTAAATCCCCTAAAATGTCGCTCAAAGGTCGCAAAAAAATAACGTTGAAGCAGCCATGGTTTACGACCTCGCATGAACTGACGTCATCACGAAAAAATGGCTGCCCGCGAAAATTTTGTGCGTTTCAAAATTCGAAAATTTCAAACGAAGATTTCTCCTCTTCGGAAGCCTCAAATGAAATTTTAAGCATTTCTATTGAAATCAGCGTGTTTCGAACTTCCTTTATCAGCGAAGAAAAAAAAAAGTGGTTGAGCCCCATTACAATTCTTTTACCTAAAACAGTAAAAAACTAAAGGATGTGTTATAAGTACTATGTAGTTTTGTACTTTTTTACCTTCTCTAGAAAGAATTGTGGACCATGTTTAAGAACCACTGTGCTAAACTACGTTTGCATTAATAAATAATAATGGCATTTTTTCCTTAAAGATTGGTAGGAGTAGGAAGCAGGCATGTACCTAATAATAAATTCCAATTCTCATAACTCCATGACAATGCTTTACAACACTGATAATTGATAAACAATACATGTCAAACATCTTTAAACTGATAACAGATAAGGTTCTAGACCATTTTGAATGAGGAAATACTATGACTCATCATATAGGTACCTAGGTACATACCTAACTATTCAGAGGTTGATAGGTCAAAGGTACATATTTATGAATCTTTCTATCTTGTTTTAATTTTTCTACACTTGAGTATTTTTATAAAGTATTTGGATAGAAAGGAACAAATAGGTAGGTATTACCTAGAAGTAACATGAACAAATACATACCTAATACTTAGGTACCTGAGATTATTCATACTATTGACATACAAAATTCATTAATAATGTAGGTAATAGAATAGAATACATCATGCTGGAATTACTGTATCCTTTGTTCTAACTATTATTCTGAAGTAGATCTAATATTGTAGGATAATAAAAAGGTTCAAAGATCAATAAGGGTTGTTTTGATGTTTTGTGTTGTCCTAAAAGTAGGTATCTACATGCTATGGTAACTGTTTATTCTTAACCTTTTCTCTGCATAATAATCAACCTCAGTGGTGTTGTGGTTAGCATGATTTACTTTGATTCTGGGGATTGGTCGTTTGAGACATGTTCATAGTAGAACTACATTATTGAAAGAAAAAAGAAGAAGGGGGAAAAAACAATTATAATTGGAAATGGCAAATAATTTTAAACACGGATTGTACCAAGTCTAAATCAATTTATAATGCTATTTTTATCACACATGCTATTTTTATCAAATTATTATTCCTACTTTCCCTTGATAAACCTATTAGAGACGTAGACAGACATCAAATAATCGGAACTGCACTAAATTATCAACATATCATTGTCAAAAGTTATTTACCTCTTGACAATATTGGGATATCGATAAGAAAAAGACTGCGAATGGACATGCTTATTTTTGTGATTATTTACTCCATCAATAGAGAGAGAACAAATAGTGGAGTAAATTTCGCGAGAAATCGTTCTAACTTTATCTAATTTCGCTCTGACAAAGATTATTTATACGGCGCGAACGACATGCACAAAAACATTGTTAAAGCGCCTAGTGGAAAAAAAAAAAAAAAAAAAAAAAAAAAAAATAGAAAGTAAAAAAGATTATTTATAACCAAAGGAAGAATAGTTGTCATGTAGGAGGTCCCGCGTTCGATTCTTGGGCCGCGGTTCCTTTGGATACGATTTCTAGTTTTACAACGCGACGCGACATTGTACGATTGAATTAATCACAGTAGTTTCTGTGTGTATGTGGTTTAGATAACATTGAATTTGGGGGTCATATCATACGAATTTTCCATGTACAGATATTAATATGGTCCGTAAATGTTAAACTATTGTACCTTTACTTAGTATGTGGTTACATTGTTTCTGAATGTTTCATACGCTGACTCACATGCATAGTCGGCGTAGTAAGCCTAGAATGCGTGCCAAAGAAATTGTAGCCTTGAAGTTGGGGGCATCTGTTCTCATATTTGGATACCACAATATTTTTCCCATGCGTTTTTACTTTCCTTATCCTATACTCCTATAGGAAGGAGAGTATGCATAATATA
>NW_007384164.1:0-4177 GCF_000475195.1 Diaphorina citri | reverse complement strand
GGGGGGGGGGGGGAGAGAGAGTCTTCTACCTCTCTGAGGGAGAGAGAGAGAGCAATAGAGAAAGTGAAAAAGGATGGGGAATAGTTGGGGAGAGAAGGAGAGATCGAAGAGGTATAGAGAGGGAAGGAGAAGGAGAAAGAGTATAGAAAGATCCACCTTAAAACATAGTGCAATTATGTTGTTGTTTACTAATGCAAAGGAATTGATTATTATGTCATTTTCCTACGCGCGTCCCAATATTTTCCTACAATATCATTGCTGGCTTCCACGGCAGGCGTCCCAAAGTAAAATCTTCCGGAGTCAAATAGTGCAATTATGAAAGCTGAAAATTTCGATTAAAGTAGACACCTTTATACCTTACGTTCCTGGAATTTTTCCGTTGAGTCAATTTTCGTTGGGTCATAGAACGGAGGTTCTAGGAACCTTTTCGAATTCTCTTTACGCATTTACCTGGAACAGAAAACGAAAATGTGACCAATTAGAAACCAAGAAACCTACGTTCTCAGTGACATGTGTTCCCACCGATGTCACTGAGTCCCAGGTGAAAATATCTCACGGCAAGTTTGAATTGGAACAAATGGAAGAATTCCATTGAAAAAGGAGGAAGTAGGGAAGGAGATGGAAAGAGAAACGGTCAGAGGGAGAGAGAGAGAGAGAGAGAGAGAGAGCGGAAGGGAAGAGAGAACGGGAAGAGAGAAAGAGAATAGAGAGAGAAATAGGAAGGTATCGAGAGAGAGGGGAGAGCGGAAGAGAACTGAGAGAGAGGAAGAGAGAAAGAGAGAAGAAGAAGAGGAAGAGAGAGAGAGAAGAAGAAGAGAAAGAGAGAGAGAGAGAGAGGAAGAGAGAAAGAGAGAAGAAGAAGAGAAAGAGAGAGAGAGACAGGAAGAGAGAGAGAAGAAGAGAGAGAGAGAGAAGAAGAAGAGAAATAGAGAGAGAGAGAGTCAAATCTCTAATAAGGGGGAAGTGGGTAACTAAGGGAATTAGAGTGAAGGAATTTTATTTGAGAAGGTTAAAGTGGTTTGTGAAGTATTTGATGGACTTTTGAAATTATCCAATTCAACTCTAATGACAAGTGAGACCCCAAAGGTGGACCACTCTGCCCCTCTCTCCCCTAACACTGGACATGACTTTAACACGCTGAGCGCCACGTAACTCATATATAAGTGTCAGACGTGTCCAACCTGGTACATGAAACTCACATATGGGCAACACCCATAGGCTAACGAGGTACATGAAACTCATATGTGGGTGACCCGAACTGCTTCCTTTCTGATACGTGTAGCTCACTGATGGGTTACAATTCAATGTATTTCTTATGACGAGTGGATTGTCGTGGAACGTCCGAGCATTACGGTACCCATATTGAGGAGGTCTTTCAAAGCAGGGTCATTCGGTACTGTTGTCCACTGAAAAATTGACTTTTACTTCTTTTGTAACCTTAAAATAAAATTTGTTTTCCCCGTGTATTTTTGGAGAATTTTTTTCCCCTCCTTTAAGGCACTTTAACACTACGGACAATAGGTTGTTCGCACCGATATAGATATCAATACGTTTATATTAAGTTGAACAGTTTGAGGTCTTTTAGGTATAGGAAGAAAGAGACACAATGGTAGTGTGAAACACTAGAGGCAAAGTAGTGATTTTTAATGAGAGGACAATAAAAAACAAGACTCACCTTCTGGGGCAATATCAAATGGTCCACACTCAGCTTGACATAGTCCTTGGGTTTGCTCACCAACGACTCATCCCTCTCTTTTTTTTTCTCTCCCCCCCCCCTCTCTCTCTCTCTCTCTCTCTCTCTCTCTCTCTCTCTCTCTCTCTCTCTCTCTCTCTCCTGTTTGTCTTCCTCTCTCCCTCTCCTTCTGTCTGTTTCTCTCTCTCCCCTTATTGTGCACCCACACGTTTTGAAATCCCCTCATAAAATTACGCTACCGTGATAAAAGGTCCTCTGGAACGGGGTGACTCACAAACATGGGTCAAATGGGAGCCCTGAATGGGTGTAACCCATAAAATGTCATAGGACCTTGGTGTCAAATGGGTGCCGTCGATGTGGGTGTTACCCATAAAACGTCGTAAGAACTTGGTATCAAATGGGTGCCCTAAAAGGGCATTACCCATGAAATGTCATAGGCCCTTGGTGTCAAATGGGTACTTCGGAACTCTGAATGTGAGTGTTACCCATAAAATGTCATAGGCCCTTGGTTTAGCAAATGGGTATAACCCATAAAATGTCATAGGCCCTTGGTTTAGCAACGGGTGTGTAACCCATAAAATGTCATAGGACATTGATGTCAAATGGGTACACTGAAAATCTGTAATCCATAAAATTTCATATAGGAACTTCTAACCCATATAATGTCAAAACACCTTGGTTAGACTGCGGGAGCAAAGGGAGTTTTCAGTTCTATCTTGGCAGGTTTCTAAATCTTCTACCCTCCCTGTATGACCCTCTGACTTTGAGTCATGAGAGTTGGAGAGAAAACTAGAATATAAGAGGACGTGGGTTCAATCCCAGTCGAAGTACGGAATTTTCCTCCTCTTATTGGATGGAACTGTTGAAGAATCTTGCATGATAGAAGTATTGCATGACGATTTATGTGAAGCACACAAAGAAATAAAAATTTACATTCAACATATTATTATCTACATATAGTGCAGAAACAGTAATAATGTTAAATACCTACAGTCCTACACCTAGTTGTTGAAATTTTAATTTTATGTTAAGTTGATAATTGCTGTAACAAAATGGAACAAAGTGAGGAAAGTAAAAAAATGGATAATTACATCTCGTGCACATCAATATTATCAATTAAATATACAGGGTGTCCCACTGTCCCAAGTGTAGAGTCTACGTCTACAGTCTACCGTGAGGTCTACAATCTCCTTTTACAATGACACGTTAAGTTTGATTCTCTGAGCATACTTGGAGACTTTGCCCGAACGTTCTTCGAACATTCTCAGAGGTAACATGTAACTATAACTTCGAGATAATAGACCCAGGAGAAAATCGGAATTCCTTGCACTTCATCTCCGAACTCAGTCAGGAAGAGATATAATATAGGTGGAGAAGAAAGGAAAAGAAGAGGAAGTAAGTAAACAAAATACCGAGTCTTATTCGTTATGTATCCTGTCGGCTAAGACTAATAAGTCCTAATCTTATGCTTAATGCACTCGAAATACATATAAAATAATTCAGACTAAATTCAGAAATCAAGGGGTCCTCTACTGAGTAGATCAATGAGTCTGCGATAGAGGGGGAAAGGAGCGGGAGAAGAAGAAGAAGAAGAGGAGGAGAAGGAGGAGGAGGAGGAGGAGGAGAGGAGGAAGAGGAGGAGATGAGTGAGAGCGAAATGAGAAATGAGTGCTGGTCATCAGAAAGATCAACTCCTAATTGAAACACAAGAGTACTTCCTACACAAATAATTTCGTTTTAAATATAAGGGGAGGCTCAGGAATAGGATAAGGTTTGCAAGATAATAAAGATGAATGCTCTCGAATTTAATTTGCAAAATCTTTGATAGAAGGAACTGCAACTGCTAAGGTCTTTTCGTCCGAAATCAAAGAGAGAAAGATGACGGGATACGAAAAATTGAACCCGCAGCATAACGCTTACACGGTAGATACGCTACCAACCAAGCTATCTCTAGGTTGGGCAAAATCTTTAAAAAAGTGAAGTAAGCGAAAAAGTACTTGAGATTCGCTACATACACAATTTAGAATGCTCATATTAAGACATACACAAAGTGATAAATTAGGAAACTTGCTGCATATTTAAATTCTCCAAAAAATAATAATCAAGAGCCGCTTAGAATCGAGAGCATAATGAGGGACCCATGCACCATTGCGTCTACAACGAGGTACATAGGTCAATGAGACAGACGAGCATAGGTCAATTTCAGCAAATTGAACCTCTCAGCAATAAAAAGAATGACTCCCCCAGTTGTGTTAAATTAAAAAAAGGAACCCCAAGGGTTATCGGAGTAGATTCATTTAGAGTATTTAGACTACATTTAGACTAACATTTAACATTGAACTCATCTATGTATTGTTTAGATAGCGTGCTCAAATTGTTTAGGATTTTATGACCGGGTTTCCTGACGAGCAATTTGTCACTGAGCGACGAGTTTATTAAGATTGGCATGGATGGACGAATTTTCATTGACATGAATGTGAGTCA
>NW_007384163.1:0-4180 GCF_000475195.1 Diaphorina citri | reverse complement strand
GGTTTCGAGGTTAAACTATACAGTTCCAATCATAAGCAAATTTCAGAGCGTGGGATTTTTCCCACAACCATCGAAAATAAAATTCCCCTCAAATTTTCGCCTGTCCGGCAAAACTGGGACAATGGAGTTTGCGTATATTACAAATTCCTAGTTGACGTAAAAACATGAGATCGCTGTTTTCAGCAAAATTTCGACCGACCTCATCTGTAGTTACAGCTTTTCTGTGCACCTAGGTATGTACCTGAAATCATATCTAACGCCTTCAAAATACGGGATACTGAACGCAGTACATTTAGTTGACATAAAAACATGCGATCGCTGTTTTCAGCAAAATTTCGACCGACCTCATCTGTAGTCACAGCTTTTCTGTGCACCTAGGTATGTACCTGAATTGATATCTAACGCCTTGAAAATACGGGATACTGAACGCAGTACATTTCCTCCCCGCCTGATATAAAGCGCCGTGTTAGTTTCAGTTATGTGATACGGAACTCATTATGATAATGTATTACATAGAGTATGTGAAACTTATTTGTAAGGCGTTTTGTGTTGATTCCATTGAGGGAATGGACTGCTAAAAGTTGTGCTTTTCCAGAGTTGTCAGCCTAGTTAGCTTGCAAGGATAGCGCGTCTGCCTTGTAAGCGCTAGGTCGCGGGTTCGATTGCCTCCCGGAGGGGATTTTATCCTAAACAGATAATGTTAGTTCTCGGAATGTCTAGCTTTCTCTCATCCTGTCTTCCTTCTCTCTTCGCTTTCGGAACGATAAGACCTCTACATCAGTTACAGTTCTCTCTATCAAAACCTCTTGAAAGAGAAGGAGGGAAAAAATTGCTAGCTGTAGGTATTGGGTACCTTCAGTGGAACCTGTCTAAGTGGGAGTTCAAGGGACCGACAAAAAATGGGCTTTTCCAGAGTTGCCAGCCTAGTTAAGTTTCAAGCTGGTACCTAGCATTGATAAGTTTACTAGCGAATAGAATAGAATATAATATACCTTGTTTATCCTGCTGGAATAGGACTGAAAAGTCCCTTTTCCCCCGCGGTCTAACCAAGGTCTCATATATTTGATACATTATGGGGAGTACATTTTACAAAATAAACACCCTGATTAATTTAAAAAAAAAGGCACCGAGAACGAGAAGTTAGAGTAACAGCCAAGGTCTAACTCTACCTGACGCTGCGCTGGTAACTTTACTCCACTGTGAAACGGGCTTTAGAACGAGGAATAGCGGATTACCTGCCTCGGTGGTGTAGTGGTCAAGGCGCTCAATGATGGCAGACGCTCTTCCGATCTCAGACAAAGACAAAGAAAGGAAGAAAGAGAGGTAGGAACTGTAGGAAGAGAAAGAGAGAAGAGGAAGAAGATAAAGAGAGGAGAAGAAGAAGAAGATGATGAGGAAAAAGAAGAAGAAGAAGAAGACGAAGGAGACGAAGGAGAAGAAAAAGACGACGAAGGAGACGAAGAAGAAGACGAAGGAGAAGAAGAAGAAGAGGAAGAAGAAAAAGACGACGAAGAAGAAGAAGAAGACGAAGAAGAAGAAGAAGAAGAAGAAAAAGAAGAAGACGACGAAGGAGAAGAAGAGGAAGAAGAAGAAAAAGAAGAAGAAGAAGACGACCCACATAGGGGCTGTTGCAAGAAATTAATGGCGGGGGCGCAATCACAGTTTTTATTAAGGTTGGTTTTGAGTTCAAGTTTAACACTTGGATGATTTGTTGATTTCAAAATTTTAATCAAATTGGATTTATTAATCCAAGAGTAGTCAATCTTAAACCGAGGTTTCGAGGTTAAACTATACAGTTCCAATCATAAGCAAATTTCAGAGCGCGGGATTTTTCCCACAACCATCGAAAATTCCCCTCGAATTTTCGCCTATCCGGCAAAACTGGGACAATGGAGTTTGCGTACCTACCTATTACAAATTCCTAGTTGACATAAAAACATGCGATCGCTGTTTTCAGCAAAATTTCGACCGACCTCATCTGTAGTCACAGCTTTTCTGTGCACCTAGGTACCTGAATTCATATCTAACGCCTTCAAAATACGGGATACTGAACGCAGAACATTTCCTCCCCGCCTGATATAAAGCGCCGTGTTAGTGTCAGTTATGTGATACGGAACTCATTATGATAATGTATTACATAGAGTATGTGATACCCTTTTGTAAGGCGTTTTGTGTTGATTCCATTGAGGGAATGGACTGCCAAAAGTTGTGCTTTCCAGAGTTGTCAGCCTGGTTAGCTTGCAAGGATAGCGCGTCTGCCTTGTAAGCGCTAGGTCGCGGGTTCGATTCCCTCCCGGAGTGGATTTTATCCTAAACAGATAATGTTAGTTCTCGGAATGTCTAGCTTTCTCTCATCCTGTCTTCCTTCTCTCTTCGCTTTCGGGACGATAAGACTTCTACATCAGTTACAGTTCTCTCTATCAAAACCTCTTGAAAGAGAAGGAGGAAAAAAAATTGCTAGCTGTAGGTAGTCTGGTAGTGGGTACCTTCAGTGTTACCTGTCTAAGTGGGAGTCCAAGGGACCGACAAAAAATGGGCTTTTCCAGAGTTGCCAGCCTAGTTAAGTTTCAAGCTGGTAGGTACCTAGCATTGATAAGTTTACTAGCGAATAGAATACTCGGCTGGGATTGAACCCACGCCCTCCTGTTTACCAGGCGAGCGCCTTGACCACTACACCACCGAGGTAGGTGAAATTTGCACCCGTAAAAATTTTGTATCTAAGTTCAAAAGCGTCCGTTCCTTTCAGTCCCTTAAAGTTCCTTCAGTAGACCCTTATATTCCCTTTTTTGTAGCCCATAGTCCCTTATATTTGCGGTTTTTGACCGTTTTTTGGCGGTTTTCAGCTATACCGACTAAACGGTTAGAGATATTGTAAAAGTTTGGCTATAAGAACAAGAACTCCCAAAATAAGCATCATTCAATGGGATGAGGAAAGTCGTGTGATGTTCACAACAGATTTTTGTAGCCCATAGTCCCTTATATTCCATCTACTCCGATATAATAAATGTTCAAACTATTGACTGCGGGTTTATTTGTAATAATATCTGAACTTTCCACCCCTGCTCCCTGTGTGTGTAATCTCAGCTAATACCGTGTTGATGTCTATCAGGGGCGGCTCGAGACGAACTTTAAGAGAAAAAGAGAATTTTAGCTTTTCTTATTATTATATTACCTACTAGCTGAATTCGTATTTGTAATAATATCTGAACTTTCCACCCCTGCTCCCTGTGTGTGTAATCTCAGCTAATACCGTGTTGATGTCTATCAGGGGCGGCTTGAGACGAACTTTAAGAGAAAAAGAGAATTTTAGCTTTTCTTATTATTATATTACTAGCTGAATTCCGTCGCTTCGCTCCGGAATCCCGCTAGTTCATCCCGAGGCATGGCCATTGGCCAAACTTGTAGAAAAGGCATGGCCGAACTTGTAGAAAATAATAAAAATACGGTCGCGCTGCGCGTTCCCTATTATATGCATATTAGCTGCTAAAAACATAAACGAAACTCAAAATGTTGGTCGAGAGCGGAACATTTCTCTCCCGCAGTCTCTGCACTCTGTGTATTTCTTATGGAGATTTTAGCGATCAAAAATTGATCATATCTCAGGATCGGTTTAGATTTTCGCAAAATCCTTTCTTATTGCACACCTAGACCATAAAAGGAATATTCCTACCAAATTTCAGCTTTCTAGGTGTTGTGGTTCAGGAGATAGAGCGATCAGCGTGTGAAATGTGAATGAGTGAATCGATCTTGATTCTATAATCTTATATTATAAGAATAAAAACAAAAATTAGAAAAATAAATGTGGGCAGGTGGGCCAATAAATGGTACGTTTTTTAGGTGGGCGAATAAATGGTACACTTACCCGATATAATACCATATGCATAGTGAAACTTAGAGCATAAAGCCTTTTGCTCTCACCTTTTAATGCTGGATGCTCTAGTGCTCCACTGCTCTATTCGATGCTCTATTGCCCCACTGCTCTATTCGATGCCCTATTGTTCCACTGCTCTATTCGATGCTCTATTGCCCCACTGCTCTATTCGATGCCCTATTGTTCCACTGCTCTATTCGATGCTCTATTGCTCCACTGCTCTATTCGATACTCTATTGCTCCACTGCTCTATTCGATGCTCTATTGCTCCACTGCTCTATTCGATGCTCTATTGTTCCACTGCTCTAT
>NW_007384162.1:18980-24650 GCF_000475195.1 Diaphorina citri | reverse complement strand
AAATAGAAACTAGAGAAAAAAAGAAAAAGACTAGGGAAAATTTTCATCACAAAGTGAACAGTTGAAGGGTTAATATGTTAACCTGTTGAGGGTTCATGGGTCACATGGTCAGGGGCGAGAGGAAGAGTCCGAAGAGAACCTCATAGAGAAAAACATTTTATCACAGAGTGGAGAGTCAAAGGGTTAAATTTCTTAACCTGTTGAGGGTCCACAGGTCATTCACTGTACAGGGGAGAAATTAAAGGAGGAAGTGAGAGATGGAGAGACAAATATGTTGAAAGGGGAGAGAAGATGAGAAGATCTCTAGAGAAGTACATTTTATCACAGAATGACCAGTAAGGGTTAATTGTGATGTTAACACATAGGGGGTTCATAGGTCACATATTGTATAGGCTGAACTGGCTGAATCACATCCGAGCCCATTTCTTATGTAGATCAGTATAGGATTAGAAATCTGACTCCCATATCAACAGGGTGGTCTGAAAACAGACCCACCTATCCTATTCCTCCTACAGGGTGTCTGGAAGTTGACAAGGAGAAACTGTACAATTTTGAAATCTTTTCAAAGGGGTTTGATAGAGGGAACTGTAACTGCTAGTGCTAAGGTCTTACTGCTCCTAATGGTCCTCATCCTGCAGAGGAAAATACTTTATCCCCCAACAATATTGAACGTGAACAGTCATCTCCTGTGTCCAGAGAACCTTCTTCCTGATAGAGTCATTTATCCTTAAATTATCCTTGGATCCGACTTCGTTTTATTACATGAGTGTGATTTTAACAATAAATGGATACTAGATTATACAAGTATTTACTGTGCTTCCGAGAAGACCTTAAGCTGTGTCCACACATAGTGGACGGCCGTCGATCGACGAGGTGAAGCTATGTTGTCGAGGCAGTGTGGACGGTTTCAGTCGACATCGATCGATGGCCGAGTCGTGGACACAGTTTTAGACCTATTTCACGAGACAGAAAAGCTTAATAGCCCCTAATTCTATAATATTCGTTGCCCAGCGACAATAACACTACTCCTCACATGCTAATACAGTATGTACTTACCTGAATGTAATGGATATGTTGGAGGAAACTCTGGGTCAATTCCACAGCTTTTGGATCAGCCAAGGTAGTGAGTGAAAGGTTTCCTACTTGAATAACATGGTAAGTTGGTAAGAGAAGTTAATACCTTGCTTGGATTGATCAGTACCTATCACCTGGTCTAAGCTCTAGGTTTGATTTTCTTGGACCCTAACCAAGCTATAATGAGGGTGGTAACTAGAGCTAGGATGTAGGCTAGACTGAAAATAATGGGTGAATTCCTTCATTTTCCTAACAAATGTTTTACTTGAGCTATTGAATGTGTTGATAGAAATATGACACCTACTCCGTCAAATATGAATTGTAACCTCCTCCATCCTACTGCTCCTAATACAAATATTACTTCTACTCAACCTGAATCTCCTAATACAAATATTACTCCTACTCCGTCCAGTGAGAATAGTGACCTCCCCGATACCGTAGCTCCTGCTACATTGTGTTCAAATTCTCCTCCTAATACTATCAGGCCTGTTACTTGTTCAATCTCATCGGATCCTAATACAAACGTTATCGCTGCTAATGCTCCTGGTGTGAATTCCCTGTTGTCCTCTAATCCTGCTCCAAACCTAGATGAGAACCCCTTACCCTCCTTGAACCCTGCTACTCGTGGCTCTGAAATGACTACTCCTACTTCCTCTGATCCTAATACAAACGATAATACTGCAGAAGGAAATTCCACACCATCCTCAAATCCCAACACAGCATTAACTGCTTCACATTCCTCAGATCCTAATACCACTGTTTTACCTCCTAATGGTCCTCATCCTGCAGAGGAAAATACTTTATCCCCCAACAATATTGAACGTGAACAGTCATCTCCTGTGTCCAGAGAACCTTCTTCCTGATAGAGTCATTTATCCTTAAATTATCCTTGGATCCGACTTCGTTTTATTACATGAGTGTGATTTTAACAATAAATGGATACTAGATTATACAAGTATTTACTGTGCTTCCGAGAAGACCTTAAGCTGTGTCCACACATAGTGGACGGCCGTCGATCGACGAGGTGAAGCTATGTTGTCGAGGCAGTGTGGACGGTTTCAGTCGACATCGATCGATGGCCGAGTTGTGGACACAGTTTTAGACCTATTTCACGAGACAGAAAAGCTTAATAGCCCCTAATTCTATAATATTCGTTGCCCAGCGACAATAACACGTTAAATATTTCAACGGGTGTTCTCGTGTTGACCCAGCACCTAAATGGAAAGTATTGTGTCTCTTCTCGCCCATCTGATGAGAGGCATACTACGGGATGGGCATGCTACGACACAGGCCAAAAGCGTCTAATGTAGCAGTTGTTCCATTGCTACGAAATAAAAACGGCGGTGGAACACTCATCTATTAAAACAAACTAAACTTTCTAAAGTTTAAACAAAGCTGGGTTCACAGTCCACACAGATGTTGACGAAAGTAATGTGTCGAGCGTCCTGATATACCTAGAGTTCCATATTCAACTGTCAAATAAAGTGATGCAATATTAAACTGTTGAGATAAAGGGACCACATGTCCTAATTCGACAGTCTAAATAAAGCACTAATATTAGAGTGCCGGTACCCAGTCACTCGGTTCCGGCACTCTAGTTTTTCTCTTCGTGCAGCAGGCCAAACCAGCAGACACTTCAGGTCCCAAAGTTCCAATCTCTAATGTAAAAAATGTAAATGCAATTTCTTTGTTATTATGTCACAACTTTGGTGCTCACTGCAGCACTGTAGGATTTTTCCCACTACATATCTCAATAATCCTAACAACCAATGTTTACCTACCATGCTGGCACCGGTCGCTATGCGCATTTACATGTCATAGCTACTCATTTTCCTCACGAGGCTGAGTGGGCCCCGCAACAGCCAGTCACGGGATCAATCATTTGCATGATACAAATTTCTTGACCCCGCCGGGAATCGAACCCGGGTCTCCCGCGTGCAAGGCGAGTGCAGTGACCACTACGCCATGGGAGCTGACTCAAATACTTACCTGGCGTGGAGGTTAACCTTGATCAACAAGGAGGTTCCTCCAGGGTGAGGCCCTTCCATTGCACTTCAAAAACGTAAAGAAAATGGCCTAAAAAAACACACACTTCTAATGTGAAACTCATTAGACTATGGTTACATTAGTGTCTAGATACGATTTTTAGTTTTACGACGTCCTAAGATATCTCTATGTATGTAATTTATTGTACGAAGAGTTTGGAAAAACGAAACCATCTGCATAGAGACGAATTTGGTTTAATTGGTATTGTGACTCCAAAAGGTCCATCATTTGAAAAAAAAAAACATACTTCTAATGTGAAACTCATTAGACTACGGTTACATTAGTGTCTAGATACGATTTTTAGTTTTACGACGTCCTAAGATATCTCTATGACTGTATGTAATTTATTGTACGAAGAATTCGGAAAAACGAAACCATCTGTATAGAGACTAATTTGGTTTAATTGCGTGACGTCTTAGAGCTTTACTGAGATGGATTCGGTCCTGCGACTTCCTCAGAAATTTAGTCCTTAGAAATCTGATCTAGTGTAACTCGTAGCTTTGTGGTTTAGGGAACTTAGGTTCATAATCTCGTAGAAAGGATAACAAAGTACACGTATTGTAACCAGGAAATTCTTAATTGAAATGCTTTTCTTTGTCACTTTTGGGTGAATTTAATAAATTTGAATTTTAAATTGAGAATTTGATTGATAGCCCGAAAAAAAAATTCAGGTTGGATTCAGATTCTTCATTGAACCTATATTTGAACTGTCCTAAATTGACTGTGAAATAGGACTCAACAATTCAAATTTGATAGTCCAAATATTGAACCAATAGGTAATTAAGTTGGAAGATATGTAGGCAAAATATTGTAATTGACCTATAGCAAAGCTCCTTTGACAAAGTAACCAATGACCAATGACATGTCCGATAGTGTAACATATGTTTCTACCACTCATAGAGTATTTTAGATCCTATAATCTCTTTCATTAGTGTTAAGACAAAAAGTGGCCCCTAGAAATACAATATTTGGACACACTATTTTGTATTGCACCATTTATGGACCGAGACAAAGTTCATTCAAGTTAAAACTGATTCCTCATTAGATATTTTTAATACCGTAACGAAAACAGAGTTATACGATATTTTACTGCAAATGGAGAGTGTTTGCGACCAAAATTAGCTTTTTAATTGAACTCTTTGTGCTTTTTATTTGAAGCCGCGGATCCAGATATCCGGACTCCAGTTCCGGATTTATCCGGATATTTTCAGCTCTAATAAAAACCTTACCCCATATTCAGATGTTGTACAAACCTTGCTTTTGTTTTGTACAAGATAAGGAAACGCTGAATTGAAGTATAAAATTTCCCGTGTATATTGTGTTTGTTACTTACATATGTTGAGACACTGACCATTAGGCCAGTTTCCTTTCCCGTGTCACTTGTAAGTCTCGGGGCTACTCGATTCTCTTTTTATTCTTGTTAGTGTGTCATAAATTTAGAGCCATGGTATTGTGGTCATTTTTGAGTTTAATTTTCACGGTGATGTCAAAATAAGTTGCGGAATGCAAGTGTGAAAAGTTGCCTTCAGGAATAGTGTGACTGAGAGAGACACTTTACTAATAGAACAGAAGAACGTGGAAGAAAATTACAGGCAAATAAAAGGCGAAATCCCAAGGGGAACCTCGTTGCTTCGTTTGATTATGATATATAATGAAGGTACCTAATGAACAAAAGCTGAGAAATAGTTGCAAAGAGGAATGAGAGATGGACTGCGCGAGAAATGACATGTAATGTTGTAGACGGGTGTAATAAGGTATGTTTCGTGTGCCTCATCATTACAAAATAGAATACCTACCATTGCTTAGAATCAGTTGAGTGGATTTTATTTGACAAACAAGTGATTTTTGATTTGATATTGTAAAATATTTATTACACTACTTATAACTACTGCTATTATAATGATAAAAGTATAATATTTTGATTGTATTAATTTATATTGTATATTTTAAATAAAATAAAAAATATTACTTTTATTGAGAAAAACCCTAAAGACATTGTTCTGTTATCATGTCAACAGGTTAGATTTCCGGTTAGTGTAAAGTCTGGTATACATACATTATTGTATTGCCTGGAAAACACAATTCAATAGATAATAAAAAGGACCTTTACAAAGTTACCGAGTGTGAAACAAATCAAACGTGCCGAAATTCTTTTTTTTTAAGTTTAATAGAGGGAAAACTGCTAAAGTCTTATCGTCCCAAAAGCAAAGAGAGGAGATAGTCAGACATTCCGAGAAAGAACCTCATATGTTTAGGATAAAATTCGCTCCGGGCGAGATTGGACCCCTCGACCTAGCGCCTTGTAAGCGTTTCGAATTGGGTTCGATTCCCGACCGGGGTGGATTTTCTCCTAAACAGATAAAGTTCGTTCTCAGTTCTCAGAATGTCTGATTTTCTATCACCTTCCTTCTTTCTTTGCTTTCGGGACGACAAGACAACAGTTACAGTTCCCTCTATCAAATTTCAGCAACAGAACTAATAGGATAGGAGATAGCCGGCTGTTACGAGAACGAACCTCATCTATTTAGGATAAAGTACGCCACGGACGGG
>NW_007384162.1:7317-11617 GCF_000475195.1 Diaphorina citri | reverse complement strand
AGAAACACCATTATTTTACCCCCAAAAAACCCAAAAAAAAAAAAAAAAAAAAAAAAAAAAAAAAAAACACTTCTAATGTGAAACTCATTAGACTACGGTTACATTGGTGTATAGATACGATTTTTAGTTTTACAACGTCCTAAGATATCTCTATGTATGTTATTTATTGTACGAAGAGTTTGGAAAAAGAAAACCATCTGCATAGAGACGAATTCGGTTTAATTGCGTGACGTCTTAGAGCTTTACTGAGATGGATTCAGTCCTGCGACTTCCTCAGAAATTTAGTCCTTAGAAATCTGATCTAGTGTAACTCGTAGCTTTGTGGTTTATGGACCTTAAGGTCATAATCTCCTAGAAAAGGATAACAAAGTCCACGTATTGTAACCAGGAAATTCTTAATTGAAATACTTTTCTTTGCCACTTTTGGGTGAATTTAATAAATTTGAATTTTAAATTGAGAATTTGATTGATAGCCCGAAAAAAAATTCAGGTTGGATTCAGATTCTTCATTGAGCCTATATTTGAACTGTAAATTGACTGTGAAACAGGACTCAACAATTCAAATTTGATAGTCCAAATATTGAACCAATAGGTAGTTCAGTTGGAAGATATGTAGGCAAAATATTTTAATTGACCAATAGCAAAGCTCCTTTGACAAAGTAACCAATGAGCCAATGACCAATAACAGGTCCGATAGTGTAACATATGTTTCTACCACTCATAGAGTATTTTAGATCCTATAATCTCTTTCATTAGTGTTAAGACAAAAAGTAGACCCTAGAAATACAATATTTGGAAACACTATTTTGTATTGCACCATTTATGGACCGAGACAAAGTTCATCCAAGTTAAAACTGATTCATCTTAAATTCTGATTCTTCATTAGATATTTTTAATACCGTAACGTAAACAGAGTTATACGATATTTTACTGCAAATGGAGAGGGTTTGCGACCAAAATTAGCTTTTTAATTGAACTCTTTGTGCTTTTTAATTGAAGCCGCGGATCCAGATATCTGGACTTCAGTTCCGGATAATTCATTATCCAGGTCCGATAGTGTAACATATGTTTCTACCACTCATAGAGTATTTTAGATCCTATAATCTCTTTCATTAGTGTTAAGACAAAAAGTAGGCCCTAGAAATACAATATTTGGGCACACTATTTTGTATTGCACCATTTATGGACCGAGACAAACTTCGTTCAAGTTAAAACTGATTCCTCATTAGATATTTTTAATACCGTAACGTAAACAGAGTTTTACGATATTTTACTGCAAATGGAGAGTGTTTGCGACCAAAATTAGCTTTTTAATTGAACTCTTTGTGCTTTTTAATTGAAGCCGCGGATCCAGGTATCCGGACTTCAGTTCCGGATAATTCATTATCCGGATATTTTCAGCTCTAATAAAGCCTGATTCACACTATAGTGCCAGTCAAGGTCCAGTCACGGTCCGATCAAAAGATTGAGTACCTATTCACACTATCGTTCAAGCAACGTTCATGCTTCGGTCATGCTTCAGTCATTTTTCTTTCATTTCTAGTTGGTCTGAACGAAGGAATGTTGATCGTTGCTTGATCGCTGCCTATTCACACTACAGTGCCAGTCTCGCTCCGGTCACGGTCCAGTTTCGGTCCGATCAAAAAGATTCGTCGCGAGAATGTTCCAAATTTTGACTGTGAGCTGACCGTTACCGTACCTTGACTAGAACGTCTAGTGTGTACACTCGCATTTACTTGCCTTCAACAATCATTTGATCGGACCGTTACCGGACCGTGACCGAACCTTGACTGGCACTATAGTGTGAATCAGGCTTAAAGGTTCGTTCCAACTTGTCATCGGAAAAAAATCGTGTCGTGTGTAGTGGGAAGTGGGAAGACTTTCATATGTAGTGACCGCCACTGATAAAATAGGAACAATTTAATGTTAATACAATAATATTACACATGTGGACCGACACTGATTTTATTTATGTCCAATACCTACCTACCGACTTACTATAAATTATTGAATTAGTTTTAAGGGTTTTTTTTTTTTTTTTTTTTTTTTTTTTTTTACTTTTTTTTTTTTTTTGTAAAGTACATATTTTTTAATTGGGTGAGGCCTGAACTATGAAATTCAAGCGACATACGTAATTTAAGAATCTACTTTGAAATGCGATGTTTTTTCTTTTCTTGCTTTTTTACGTTGCTCTTACGGATCTTACTTGTATGTGCAACGTAAGAAGCAATATGTTAACCTTACATTCCATATCTAAGTAGATCCTTGAATTTACGTAATGTGCCTTGTATTTCAGTTCTGCCTCCCAATTAAGAAATGTGATGGAGCAGTATTCGCTTACTTGGTTGTGTATCAAGTCAAAGGACTTGGAAAAATGAAAAACTAAGGAATTTTTCTTTTTCCTATCTCGACTTGTCTAGTAGTCGCGTAGGATAGGTATTGCACTTAAATAAATCAGTGTCGGTCCAATCTTGTATATGTTGTCATTAAGGCATTACGCTCCTGTAGGCCTATTGCGTCATCATGTCCAGGGCGCAGTCACTCATTATGTGTCTTGTGGCGCATACGTTGCGCCTCTCTTGACACCTGACGGACACGATCTTTTTCCGATGCAAGTTTGGAACGGACCTTTAAGCCTGATTCACATATTAGTGGCCAGTCAAGGGTCCGGTCCGGGTCCAGTAAACAGGTCCGATCAAATGATTGTTGAAGCAAGTAAATGCGAGTGTACACACTAGACGTTCTTAGCAAGGTACGGTTAAAACGGTCAGGCTCCACAGTCAAAATTGGAACTTCTCGGCGACGAATCTTTTTTGATCGGACCGAAAACTGGACCGTGACCGGCAGCGAGACTGCTGCGACTGTAAAGTTGAATAGGCAGCGATCAAGCAACGTCAAACATTCCTTCGTTCAGACCACTTAGAAATGAAGAAAATATGACCGAAGCCATGACCGAAGCATTGAAACGTTGCTTGAACGATAGTGTTGAATACTCAATCTTTTTGATCGGACCGTTACCGGACCGTGACTGGACCTTGACGGCACTTATTGTGAATCAGGGTTTAGGATTTCACCCTACCATCAGATTCTGTTAAGGCCGACCACGTGCCCACCACGTGTAACAGAGTAAAATTAATCATAATTATACCTAAATTACCCTTTTTTTACTTGAAATCATTTATAGACTGTGAGATGGTCTTTCATAAAGGTTGCGGGACTACTTTCTCATTACGTCTGTACCTATAGGCAGCCCACTCACTATCAGGTGGACACTGACAGGTACATCATGAGGCCTTGAAAGTTAATTGCCGCCTTACGTCATTACGTAGTACCCAGGTAAACATATACAGTCCCTTTACTCTTACTTAATGTAATGTTTTAAGTAAAAAAATTGACTTTTTCGTTTACCTCATGTTCTCTGTATACAAAATAAATTAAATAAAAAAACCACACCATCAGTGCAACAGATCTATGAACACTTCTATTCATTCTTCTGCTTCTCTTTCTGTTTGTCACTATCAAATTCAATCTCTTCTCTTCTGCTTTTCTTCTTCTTGTTTTGTACCTTCAAATCAATCTTCTCCTTTGCTTCTTTCTTGTTTTGTCCTATGAAAATAACTCTCTCACTCTGCTTTTCTTTTTTTTTGTTCTTCTGGCCTCCGGCCGCGGCGTTTCAGGTCGGTTGACCTTGACCAAGCTGACCACAATAGGAGAGCGCAGGCTGCATCAAGCGGCACAGCTGACCTCTATCGGGCAGATCTGTTTAGCCGAAGTAGGAGATGTAGTTGGACGTTAGCCGGAACGGCCCACGGCGACATCACTCAGCAGGACAACCAGCCGGGTACGAACACTAGTGAGGGAAACTGGCAACACCGGAGGGGGGGGTTAGGATTTGGCAACAATTGTAGGAGCAATGGGAGCCGATTTTATTATGCAGGCGAACCTGTGAAGTGGATCGTCTAAGTGGGAAATCTGGATAAACTGGGAAAAAAAAATCGTGGCCCCTTCATGGCAACTCTCTCCCAGTAGGACACATTTTTACTGGGAAATCTGGATAATCGGGGAAAAAATTGTCTGTCCCTTGGATTCCCACCTTAGGCAGGTTCGACTGTAGTTGTATTCGGGGTTATGTTGATTTTTTTCACTTTTCCTTGTCCTATAGGAAGGAATATCCTATCTAATATATAAAAAAGAATACTATGTGTGTGTTCGACTTTATATTGCCTTGGCCAAATTGTCATCCGATGCTATGAAACTTTGTTCAACTATGCTTGCACTCCCGGAAGGTATAGATCGTTGA